>NC_133622.1:192172456-192257456 GCF_048593235.1 Sminthopsis crassicaudata
TGTTTTACAGATAAAGAAACTGACACATCCTTATCCAACAGTACAAGTACTAGATGTGGGGTATAGCCCATGTCACTTATTACCTGTACGACCTTGGGCAAGAGAATCTTTTTGAGTGTCAGAGAATGAGAGGTTTAGACTAGATATTCAGTCATGTCAGTGCTTTGTGACCCTATTTGGATTTCCTTGATAGAGATATTGAAGTGTTTTGCTTTTCCTTCTTCAGCTCATTTTACAAGTGGGGAAACAGAGGCAAATAGAGTGAAGTGACTTGCTTGGGATCACACAGCTAATAAATGTCTGAAGCCAGAGTTGAACTCAGGAAGATGAGTCTGATTCCAAGCCATATGCTTTGCCTACTATACCATTTAGCTGCCTCTTAGACTAAATAAATGGCCTTAAAGGCACCTTTAAATCTATAATCCTATCATCATAGAAGGCAGATAGGTGGCACAGTGGATAGAGCACCAGACCTAGAGTCAGGAAAGCCTGAATTCAAATCCAATTTCAGATACTTACTAACTGTATGATCCCGGGAAAGTCACTTCATTCTATTTGCCTCAGTTTTCCTATCTGTAAAATGAGCTGGGAAAGGAAATGGTAAACCATTATCTTCGCCAGGAAGAACCCAAATGGAGTCATAAAGAGTGGAACCTGATTGGAATGATTGAACAATAGATAGAAGGCTCTTGGTGGATAAGTAGGTTCCTCATACTTCATCCCAAATCCATTCCCCAAGTCTCTAGGGAAATAAAATCCACGTTGGAGCCATATTAACCAGTGACTGAGCATGTGCAGAGTGGCTCCTTTGGCCCCCAATATCCAATAGACACAGCACTTCAGTTTTATATCCCATTTAGCCTCCACCCAGATCACCTTTCCCTCGGCCTCCAGGGTGAGGTGCATCCACACCCACTACAATCCCTATTAGCTTTTCATCCTCCCAGAACAAAATTCTCTTACTCCCCTCTCTGTGTTGCTCCTAGAAGCAAGAATCATTTCTCTCTCTCTCTCTTTTTTTTTAAATTGTATCTCTAGCCTTAGCACAATGCTTGGAACACAGTAAGCATTTAATAACTTGTTTTTTTTCTATTTTATTTGTTTTTACTCTCCCTTTTTGAATGTATTTTTATTAAAACTTATTTTCAACCATATGCATAAAAAATTTTCAACATTTATTCTTGCAAAACCTTGTGTTCCAATTTCTCCCCTCCTTCCTCCACCCCCTCCCCTAGATGGCAGGCAGTTTCATACATGTTAAATATGTTAAAGTATATGCCAAATCCAATAAACATATGCATAGCTATATAGTTATCTTGCTGCACAAGAAAAATCAGATCAAGAAGGAAAAAAAACTGAGGAGGAAAACAAAATACAAGGAGATATCAAAAGAAAGAGTGAGAATGCTGTGTTGTGGGAGGATGAGTATTTGTGAGTATGCACACGTGCCTTACACACACACACACACACACACACACACACACACACACACACACACACACACAGCTGGAACATTTTGAAGGGCACTGTTGCCTCATCCCATGCATGTGATCCGCCGCAGGGATTGTTTCAGACAATTACAGGCCCATAAAAAGGCAGAGAAACCATGGACCCTTCATGCCCTCCTAAGGATCTCACTAATGCACTTTGGTGAGCAAGCAGGTTCCTTAATAAAGTCCCTGGGATTAGTGGGGAACGTGATACAGCGAACACACCCTCCCAGCTAGCCACCCCCCGAACCGTGCATGGACTTCTAGACCTTAGGCTCTCAAGGAGCAGCGGGTCCAGTGGAAACATCAAAGGCAGCCCCAGCCCCAGCTGTCAGCTCCTGAGAAGTTCTGATGCTGTGCAAATGGGAGGGGGTTAAAGGGAGCCTTGATGTCCCGGCTTCTGGAATTGCTACAGGAAAATACAGCCCCAGCCTTCATTCCTTTCCTCTTGGCTTTGGTTTGGTTCCCACACTGCCCACTCTCTACTGCTCCACTGGGATTGGGGAGAACCGGACACCCCTGTCCTTGCAGAGATGGGGGAGCAGCAATCCGATCTGAGTCGGGGGAGCCGCAAGAGATTGGAAGCCAGCTAGATTGAGGAAGGAGGAGAATCCAAGAACCTCAGGGACTTCACACATCATCTCCCACAGCCCATACCTGAATAGGAATCCCCTCACCCCCCAAAAGTGCCCCCCCAAGGAGTCATCCGTGAAGATGTCCAGTTAGAGCAAACTTGGCAGAGCAGCAAGGTGTAGTAGAAACATCACTGGACCTGAGAGCGAGTTATCGGTGCTCAAATTCTGCCTGTTGTTACTGCATGACTAAGCATCAGTTCCAGAATCTGCAAAAATAAAAAGAGTGGGAATGGCACCCTACCTACTTCACACAGTCACAAGGAAAACATTTTCTAAATCCTACAGTGCTACCAGTACATGTGAGTAATCAGGACCGTCCATTCCGCCTCTGGACAGCTCAGATGCTCAGGAAGTGGTTTTATTGAGCTAAAATGTTTCTCTTCTACTTCTACCCTCTATTTCTGGTTCTGACCCCAGCACCAAGCAGAAAAGTCAACCAATTGGTCCACAAGCACTAAGTCTTACTATTTCCCAGGTACTGTTTTAGGCTCTGTGGACACAATAGGGGAAAAATGAAATGATCCTTGCTCTCAAGAATTCATATATTCTATCAAGGAAGACACCTAAAATTCTGTTGTTCAGTAATGTTCAGCTCTCAGTGACCCCATTTGGGATTTTCTTGGCAAAAACACTGGAGTGATTTGCCATTTCCTTTTCCAGCTCATTTTACAGATGAAGAAACTGAGGCAAACAGGGTTAAGTGACTTGCCCAGGGTCACAATAAGTGCCTGAGGTTGGATTTTAATTCAGGTCTTCCTGACTCCGGGATCAGTGTTCTACCCACAGAACCACCCAGCTGCCCTATCCTGCAAGCTACGATTCTAAATTTCTCCTCCCTTTCTCAACTAAACTTCTGGGAAAAGCTGTCTACATGCATTATCTCTTTCTTCTGTAGTCTGGCTTACAAACTTACACTCAATAGAAATTGCTCTCCCCTAAATTGCTGACAATCTCTTACTTGTCAAATAGCCTGGTCATTTCTCAATTCACATCCTTGACTTCTCTTGAGTTATTTGTTGCCCATGACCTGTCATTTCAATATTCTCTCCTATCTGTTTTCATGATGGTACTCCTCCTGGTTCTCTTCTCCCTTCTGATATCTTCTCAGCTTTCTTTCCTGTTACTTCATTTACATCATACCCAAAATTATAGATGTCCTCCCAGAATCTGTCCTTGGTCTTCTCTTTATTCCCTTCACTCTCAATTACGACCTGGGTGGTTCTCATTAACTGCTTGTATCTCCCCAATCCCAAGGTTACATTATATTTGTATAGGAATGATGCTATTCCTTAAGGTTAGGGACTGGTTCAATTTGGTCTTTTTATCCCAGCACCTAGAATGCTTGTCAATGGAATCATCTCCCTCATCCTCATGAAGACTAGCACTTCGCAGTTTGCTAGTGATCTCTTCCTGCTCAACGAACTTGGTTTTGACTCTCTGGGAAGATGTTTGAGTCTAGGAGTGACTTAAAATGTGACTTAAATTAAGATTACTTTGGCAGTGTGTGCACAGTTGACCCAAGGTAGATGGGGAGACTAGAACTACTACAATTAAAAGGGAAAAGGTGATGAGGTCCTGAATTAAGGTGGTTGCCATGGTAGCATAGAGGAGGAGACAGAGCCAAAAGGCACTGAGAAGGAAGACGTGGTAGATGAGGGAGAGCAAAGACAAAGGTAAATCTGGTGACTAGATATGTGAAGGCAGCTAGGGGGTTCAGTGGATAGAGTCCACTGAACTGATTGGAGTCAGGAAGACCTGAGTTCAAATCTAGCCTCAAATATTTACTAGCTATGTGACCCTGTGCAAGGAACTTAATCTCTGACTGCCTTAGTCTGCTGGAAAAGGAAGTGGCAAACCACAGTATGTTTGTCAAGAAAACCCCAGGGACAGTGTGGGTATGATATAGTCTGCAAGGTCACAAAGAATTGGGATGAGAACTGAATGACTCTGAACAATTGATCAATAGGAATCTGGTTAGTGGTATTGACAGGATGGTCGTAGCAAGGTAATGAGCTGATGAGTATGGAAGAACTTTGTAACTTTTAGCCATTGGCATTGACAGTATGAAGTCACGGATAGAAAATCAGCCGTAGTATCAGATAACTCTTTGTTCATGTCTCATAAACTGGCTCTGTGCCCGTGGGTAAGCTGTTCAGCATCCCAGTGATGTTCTGGTGTGCAGAAATGGAGAGAGTTACCATGATAGGAGGGCTCTCTTCCTGCTTTCTCATCCATTTGAATTCTTCTCATTCTTCAAGGCATAGATCAAACCTCACTGATCAGAGTAAAGTTCTTTCTCTCTCTTCTCTTTCCTTTGTCTGTCTTTGTCTCTGTGTTTCTTTGTGTATGTCTCTCTGTCTCTGTTTCTCTCTCTCCCCCTTCCCTATCTTCCTCCCTCTCTGTATCTTTCTGTCTCTGTCTCTGTTTCTCTCTTTGTCTCTTTCTGTTTCTCTCTCCCTCTCTCTCTCTCTCCCTCCCTCTCTCTCTCTCTCTCTCTCTCTCTCTCTCTCTCTCTCTCTCTCTCTCTCTCTTTCTCTCTCTCTCTCTCTCTCTCTCTCTCTCTCTCTCTCTCTCTCTCTCTCTCTCTGTCTCTCTCTCTCTCTCTGTTTTTCTCTATTTCTATGTCTGTCTGATTCTGATCTCCTATCTCTGTCTGTCTCTCTCTCTCTCTCTCTCTCTCTCTCTCTCTCTCTCTCTCTCTTCTTTCTCTCTCTCTCTCTCTCTCTCTCTCTCTCTCCTCTCTCTCTCTCTCTCTCTCTCTCTCTCTCTCTCTGTTTTTCTCTATTTCTATGTCTGTCTGATTCTGATCTCCTATCTCTGTCTGTCTCTGTCTCTATCTCTCTCTTCCTTTTCTTCCTCTCCTTCTCTCTCCCTTCCTATTAGCATGAGAGCTTAAAATCACTTAAGAGTTTACACTAACAAGATAAATAAAATGGATTAAAATTATTGATCATTTAGATTCTAATATGCAGTCATATAGGCAGCCTATAAAGTTCAGAGGCAGCTAGTAATGCATTGGATAGAATAGTAGTTGACGTTAGAAAGACTTGAGTTCAAAATCATCCACAGACGCTTACTAGCTGTGTGAAATTGGGCTGGTTGCTTAACCACTGTGTGCCTTACTCTTATCATCTGTCACATAAGGATAACAATAGCATCTACATCAGAGAGTTGTAGGGATCAAAGAAGATAAAATTTATGCTTAACAAAATACTTGGCAATAGTAGGAGCATAATAATACTTATCCCCTTTTCTCATCTATCAATATAAACATATATATGTCTGGGACAGATACTATAAATAACCAATAAACTGAACCCAGAATTAAATAGAAAGACAGCACCCAGGATTGACTTTGGAAAATTGTGTGGCTCTATTAATAACCCTAGCTTCTTCCTGAAATGATAGCATGACTGTAATGACTGGAATACTATAGCATCCACAGAACTATAGTTGAGACCCACCCAAAAGACAAAGGGCAAGTACATGGTAGAAATGAGCAAGCTGCAAAGCAGAACAAATGAGGAATCCTGCAGGAGTGGTGTGAAGCAGAAAGAAAGCACTTCAGGCTACCTTTTCCCACTCCTTCCCCAGCCCATCTGACCAGCCCAGATACATGCAAATGACCCATTAGGAAGAAGGCACAATGGGAAATTCTTCTTCTGCCCATCATCTTCCTGCTAATTTAGGGGCTCAGCATTCCCTCCTAAAGGGTAGGGGAAGGGAGCGAAGTGGGTCATACCCACAACAATGAGACCACAGATCTATTAGAGAACGGAATGTTCTGAGTCTGTGTGCAACATATCTCACTCCTATAGTCCTTTGAACTATCAAAAAGCTAGGAAATGAGGGACCAAACAGCCAATCATGAGCCAAGAGAAAAGAGGTAAAGATTAGGGGTTTGAGAGGAAATTAAGGTATCAATTAGTTAACTCCTTCAATTTGACAAAAAGGAAATAACACGAGGGGGAAGTTCAAGATTACAAAAAGAATTAAGTGAAGAGACTTGAACATTTGTCTTCTAATTTTGATTTTTATTGAACTTCATTGTCTGGTAAGACCAGTCTGGAGAACCCAATCTCTTAGAGGCACCAAAGTAGTACGTCAGGCAGCTTGGTCAAGGTTTTCTCCAAGATGCCCAGGATTTAAAAATTTAGAAATTTAAAAATTTAGAATGACCTCTCCACCTCCACCCTCCAAAGACTTCATCCAGAGACCTTTTACCACCCCCCAGCCCAAGTTCTATTTACAGCTCTGTACAGCAGAACCCTGGACAAAGCAAGTCAACCTCATACCAGCTCTACCATTTCTGGCTCTGGGATCAAGAGGAAGGGGCAGGAGCCAAAGGGGAACAATGCAGACACTGTATATACGTCTGCAGTTTCAGGAGATGAGGAGGCCCCATTAGAACAGGAAATGGGGAAACCCTCATAAATCCTGGCCAGGGAACACTTTTCCGCCCCTCTCTCTTTAGGAAAGTGTATGACTGAGGTTCAAATGCCAAGATGGGGGAGGGTAATTACCACCCCCCAAATTAAAAAAAATAACAAAAAAAAAAAAAAAAGATGTATCTTTTAGTAAATCTTGGCCAAAGCAGAGTTTATGAGGAAGGACAAGCGGCAGGGAGGGTCCCTTCAGACAGCAGGTGATAGACACCAGTCCTGCCATTTCTAAAGCACTTTCTCCCTCTGATTTCCTGTGCATACATTTAACACCTCCATCCTTTTTAGGGGAGCCTAGGTCCTCTCCCACACCCACCAATTCCCAAGAACTTGTACAGTGGGGCCAGCAGCCAGAAGGCAAGGGTTCTTGTGAACTTTGAAAAGACTAGAAACTTAGGGGAGCCACGCTTGAGGCAGTCATAAAACTGAGAGCATCTAGTCCAATCCTTTCATTTTACAGATAGGGTAACTAAGTCTAAGGAGTAAGTGGCAGAACAAGGTGTTGAACTGTCTTGATTGATTAATGGCAGCTAATAAGAACTTATCCTTTCTCCTTCTAGGGGACCCAGAGCAGGGGATCACCTGCACTTCCACCCCTTCTTACTAAGGGAGAGAGGACTAAGAGTTGTGAGATTTCCCAAGAGCATTGTGGTGTTGTGTTTAAAAAAAAAAAAACTGGACTCAGTGTCAGAAAACATGAGATTCAGACCTGGATGTGCTTCTCATTTGCTGAGTGACCTTGGAAAAGAGCCATCCCCTGCATGTCACAGCATCCTCCCTCTGATGTTATGCTGCTCTTTGAGAACAAAGGATAAACAATAATCTCCTCAACTGTAAAATGAGAAAGTGGGCTACTTCTATGGAGTTCTGGGATTTCATGTCTATGACTGACTACAGCTTTGACCACAATCACAATGCCAGAAGAAAATGCTGAGCTCCTGCTGTGGGGTTCCTGCTTTTGTAATACCTGGAATACTGACCCTGATTTTTACATCCTCTCTTCCAGTAGTGATTTGAGTTTTGATCTGAGCCTCAGCTTCCCTGGAGAGAGAGGAATTCGGCCACAGGAATTTTCCCTCCTTCCCTCAAACCCGACAGCCTTCTAGATCCTTGATCTTGGAGTAAGATAATATTTCTTTTTAGTCTTCAGATCATACTCCATCACTTAGACTCATAGTCTCTATTACTTTTCACCTATATAATCCTTCGTTAATATGGCAGGGTCCTGTAAGTACCTGCTGGTGGTCCTAATGTTTAACCTAAGCTAAACTGTCAAGAGAGTCTAAGAATAAAAAGACTGAATGGCTTGTTTGATATCATTTTGTAATTGTCAGAGCAAGGATTTGAACTGTTTTTGGCTTCCACATTGACCAAAGGAGTTACTATACCACACACACTGGGGGTTATACCAGAACTCCAACTTAGACTGTTTGATTCAATTCAATAAACATTTATTTTAAAGTTATCTCTATTCATAGATAAAATGATAGCTTACTTTGAGACCCCTAGCAATTCAATAGAAAAACTGATTAAAATAATTATTTACTTCAATGAAATAATAGCATATAAAATAAACTGAAATTATTAGCTTTTGTATTCCCAACAAATAGAAAACAGCAAGAACAGATTAGAGGGAGTTCATTCAAAGCCATTTGTACAAAGTGTGCAACATGCCTAGGAGTCAACCTACCAAATCACACTCAGGACTTATGTAAACACAACTACAAACTATTGTTTACAGAAATAATGAAAAACTTAAATAACTGCAGAGAGGTTCATTGCATATGGTTAGGCTGTGCCAATGCAAAAAAAAAATTACAAAATCACAAAATTTGAGAGGTGGAAGGGACTTTAGTGGTCATACATGAAAGGAATCTCTACTGTAATATACCAGACAAGTGGTCTTCCAGCCTCTACTTGATGATCTCTACAGAAGGGAAATCCACCATGTCTTGAAGAGCCTTGTTCCAATTTTGTACAGTTCTAATTGTTTAAAAAAAGGTTTTCCTAAGATAATGGCAAATGTTGGAGGGGATGAGGGAAAACTGGGGTGCTGATACATTATTGGTGGAACTATAAATGGATACAACTATTCTGGAGAGCAATTTGTATCAAACTGTGTATATCCTTTGATCCAGTAGTGTTTCTACTGGGCTTATATCCCAAAGAGATCTTAAAGGAGGGAAAGGGACCCACGTGTGCAAAAATGCTTGTGGCAGTCCTTTTTGTAGTGGCCAAAAACTGAAATCTGAGTGGATACCCATCAATTGGAGAATGTCTGAATAAGTTATGGTATATGAATGTTATGGAAGACATATTGTTCTGTAAGAAACAACCAACAGGGGCAGCTAGGTGATGCAGTGGATAGAGCATCTGAAGTCAGAAGGACCTGAGTTCAAATTTGACCTCAGACACTTAACACTTCCTAGCTGTGTGATCCTGGACAAGTCACTTAACCCCACTTGCCTCAGCAAAAGAACAAGAAGAGAACAACAACAAGAAGAAAAAACCAACTGGATGATTTTAGAGAGGCCTAGAGAGACCTACGTGAATTGATGCTAAGTGCAATGAGCAGAACCAGGAGATCACTATACACAGCAATAAGTCTATATGATGATCAATTCTGATGGACGTGGCTCTCTCCAACATTGAGATGATTCAAACCAGTTCCAATTATTCAGTGATAAAGAGAGCCATCTACACTCAGAGAGAGGACAATGGGAACTGAGTGTGATTCACAACATAGTATTCTCACTCTTTTTGTTGTTGCTTGCATTTTATTTTGCTTCTCTTTTTTTTTCTTGTGAGGCATGATAATTGTATAAATATGTATACATATATTGGATTTAACATATATTTCCACCATGTTTAACATATATTGGATGACTTGCCATCTAGGGGAGGGTGTAGGGGAAGGGAGGGGGAATTGGAATATAGGGTTTTGCAAGGGCTAATGTTGAAGAATTGTCCATTTGTGTATTTTGTAAAATAAAAAGCTTTAATTTAAAAAAAAAAGTTTTTCTAACATTGAGCCTAAATTTGCCTCTTTGCCACTTCCATTCATTGCTTCTGTTTCTTCTCTCTGTGACAAAATAGAGCAAATTCCACTCTCTCCTCCACATGATAGGCTTTCAAATACTTGAACACATATATCCTGTCACTCCCCCTTGGCTCTCAAGTATTCCCTTTTCCTGGCTAAATATGCCCATTTCCTCCAACTGAATCTCATACAATACAGCCTCAAAACCCTTTGTCCTCTGGTGGATCCTCTCCAGTTTATCTTTAATCTTGACACTTAGAATAGAACACAAAGAAGATGCCTGACAAGGGTAGAGTATAGTGGGACTATTCAGTTTCCTTTGCTTTATTTCAATGCAGCCCCAAATTACATTAATATGGAGTTGGGTTTTTTAAAACCACCCCATCACCCTATTGATTCATACTAACCTTTCAGAACACTCAAACCCCAAGATTATTACCTATTCATATCTCCACATATAATATTTGTGAAGGTGACTTTTGGTAATCTAGTGCAAGACTATATTTGCTTCTATTGAATTTCATCTATTGGAGTCAGTCCAATTTAGCTGGTCAAGATATTGGAGTCTGTCTCTTGTCATCATTAGCTATCCCTCTCAGTATATTAGTTATGTCCCACCTCCAGCTTTGCATTATCTGGAAATCTGTGGAGTATCCTATGTATGCCTTTAAATAAAACATCAATGAAAATGTTTAACAGTACAGGGCCAAACATAGATTTCCTGGGTACTCCACTCAAAACTTCCTACCATGTTTATATTGAATTGGCAACCACTTTGAGTTCTGCTATCTAACCAGTTCTAAATCCACCTGATTGTATTCATCCCTATCTCCCTATCTTCTCTGAGAATAGTATAAGATGAACCACATAGCATTTGCACTCTTTCTGTTATTGTTGGCTTGCCTTTTTGCTTTTCTTCCCAGGTTATTGTTACCTTCTTTCTAAATCCAATTTTTTGTGTGCAGCAGGATAATTGTATAAATATGTATACATATATTGTATTTAACATATACACTAACATATTTAACATGTATGGAACTACCTGCCATCTAGGGGAGGGGGTGGAGGGAAGGAAGGGAAAAGTTGGAACAGAAATTTTTGCAAGGGTCGATGTTGAGAAATTACCCATGCATATGTTTTGTCAATAAAAAGCTATAATAAAAAAGAGAGAATAGTATAAGATACTTTATCAAAAGTTTTGCTGAAAATCTATGTCACTATATCCTTAGCATTCTGGGTAACTACTAGTTTCATAATTCTTTCAGAAATGGAAATTAGATTAGTCAGGGATATTCCATTCTGGCTGCAGCCATGTTGGCCTTTTTTTAATCACTACTTCCCTTTCTAGATTTTTGTCAAGTACTTTGCCTATCAAACTAATGCAAGGTTACTTGACAAAGTAATAAGCTAGACAAAGTAATAGTGTGGAAAATGAGATGGCAAGAGAAATAATGAAAAAAAGGTAGGAATGATGGGGATCTTAATATTAACTGATCTCAAACTATGTTATAAAATAGTAATCATCAAAACTATCTGGTACAGGTTAAATATAGAAAAGAAGATAAATGGAGTAGATTAGAAAAACAGAACCCAAAGGCAATAAAATAGACTAAAGTATTCAGTAGCCCTGAGGACACAAACTATTAGAGAGTAAGAACTCCCTACCCAACATAAACTACTGGGAAAAGGCTTTCAGAAATAAAGTTGACACCAGTATATACACAATAAGGAATTCTAAATGTTAATATAAACTAAATAAAAAAGATCGCATCCTAAAAAAATTAGAAAAGAATGTTAAGCCATTGAATATAGAGGAAAGAATTTCTGATATTTATCAGTTGTGGATGATTCACTTGCTTGGTTCACTTAAATTCCTCTCAGCTTCCGTTTCCTTATAAATTGTGCTATAAAGGAATTGCTCTAGATGGCCTTTGAGCCATCTCTATTATCTATAAGCCATTTATCTCTAACTGGAAGAAGAAGCCTTTTACAACTATGGCTGGGGAAGGAATTCTTAAGTAAATGAGTGATACAAGTAATGCATAAAAAATAACATGGACAATTTCTATTATGTAAAATGAAAAATTTATGAACAAAATCAATGCAGCTAAAAGTAAAATAGGAACAGTTAACGGGAAAATCTTGCTAACAAATATTTCTAATAAAAGTTTGATAGCCAACATATATAAAAGGAATTAATTCAACTATAAAAGAACAAGAATTATTTCCTATTGTGTAAAGTTCCAAATGAAATGAACAGGCAGACTTCTAAAGAAGAAATGCAAATATATTAAGAAATATTCCAAATCAGAAATAATAAGATAAATTAAAATTAAAGCAATTCAGAGATTTCATCACATATACATCAAATTAGCATACTTGATAATTAGAAATGGAAAATATTGGAGAGATTTTAAGATTTGAAGCAGTGGATAAAAAGCTAGACCCAAGGGCAAGAAGACCTGAGTTCAGATCCATCCTCAGATTTATTAAAACAAAAAATTTTGCTAAAGTAAAAAAATGATGATTTCTTTACTGCTTAGGGAAAAGTGACTTGCCAAAGCAAGTCATAAGTGAGCATCAGATCCAGGTCTTCATGACTCTGAATCCAATGTTCATTTTAAAAAATTTTAATCATCCCACAACATTATTATAGCTTTATACATGGTACATTTCACTTTGTTTGAATTCTTGGAGCATTTTCCAGACTTTTCTAAGGCCATTCTGCTCATCATTTCTTATAGAACAATTCAACCATTCCTCTCAATTGATGGGTATCCCCTCAATTTCCAATTCACTGCCTTGAGAAAAAAGCTGCTATAAATATTCTTGTACATACATGTGCTATTTAAAAATCTCTTTTGGGCTTCATGCCTAGTAACGGTGTTGTTAGGTCCCACAATATTCATGATGTTATGCCCTTTGGGCATAGTTCATATCTTTTGATCCTTATCAACTGGGGAATGGCTCTTAGTGATTTTGTTAAAATAAACTTCCCTCAGTTCCTTATACAAGAGAAACTTGCTTCAAAATTCAAAATTACTATTAACTATTCTCTCCTTTCATTCTGTCCCTCCTTGAAAATGATTTGCTTCTAATCACTCTCTCCCCCAATATGCTCTCTTTTCTATCACCCTCCCCTTTTCTTATATCCCTTTCCCCTTCTACTTTCCTGCAGGGTAAGACAAATTTCTATGCCCTTACTGAGTGTCTATGGTATTTCCTTTTTGAGCCAATTCTGATGAGAATAAGATTCACTCACTCCTTCTCCTCCCTTTTCCCTCTTCCCCTCCACTATAAAAACTTTTTCTTGCTTTTTTTATGGCAAACAATTTACTCTATTCCACCTCTCCCTTTTCCTTTCTCCCAGCATATTCCTCTCTCATCCCTTAATTTTATTGTTTTCAGATAGTATCCCTTCATATTTAACCCACACCTGTGTCCTCTGTCTATATAAATTCCTTCCAACTGCCACAATAATGAGAAAGTTCTTATGAGTTACAAGTATCATCCTCCCATATAGGAATGTACTATTTGGTATTCTTTAAATTTTATTTATTTTATTTTTAATTTATGGAATAAGACAAGTATGTTTGGTATTTAAAGTACTTCACAGTCCGGCTCCAGTTGACTTTCCTTACTATATATTATTCCCCTTTATGCACTAAATAGTCCAACAAAATTGATATGCCTGTTGCTCCTTACACATGACACTCCATCTTTCATCTTCCATCTCTATTGCTCTGTATAGACTTTCACCTATGTTGGAATGCAGCCAATTCTCAATTCCATGTCTTGGAATCCCTAGATCATCTCCAATACTACATTCTACATAGAGCCTTTTCAGATGTCCATTCTTATACTTCTTTCAAAATGACTTTTTAAAAAATTAATTTATTAGTTTTCCACATTTACTTTTATAAGATTTTGATTTCCATTTTTTCTCCCTCTTCCCAAGAGAGCAAGCAATCTGAAATGATTATAAATATACAATCATATTAATCATATTTCCACATGAGTCATGTTATGAAAGAAGAATCAGAACAAAAGGGGAAAACCCTAAGAAAGGAAACAAAACAACAAAGTTAAAATAGTATGCTTCAATCTACATTCAGACTTCATAGTTCTTTCTCTGGATATGGATCCCATTTTCATTGTATTGCTGAGATAATTCTATCAAAGTTGATCATTTGCACAATGTTGCTGTTCCTGTGCATAATGTTCTCCTGCTTCTGCTCACTTCACTCAGCATCAGTTCATATAAGTTTTTCTAGATTTTTCTGAAATCACCTGCTCATCAATTTTTTCGTAGGACAATAGAATTCCAATATGAGTTTGTTTTAACTTTATATATCTTTTATATTTAGATATATCCATATGTGTTGTTTCTCTAGAGAAAATGAATTGCTACATTTTCATCTCTGTATCTCTGCCCTAGGGTCCAATATAGTAAGTACTTAGTAAATGTTCAATGATTGATTGATTTCACTTCCCTGAACATATCTGATCCCCATCATCCTGTCTTGGCCAGGAAGTGGCTCTTAAAGCTCTCAGAAGCAAATCTGACCTCCCTAATCAAACAACACTGATGGGGGCTACACCCAGAGCACTTTAATCTAGAAACTACCAATGTCAATGGATCTTTCAGTGGCATGAAAACACTTAACTTAGCACTGAATTAGCAAGAATGAGTAGAAATAGGGAAATACCAAATGGCAAACTTCTTCCCCTATGCCTTCACTCCTTAGTCTGGCTGTACCCTGCTTCCCTACAGCTAGGTGAGGCAGTAGATAGAGCACTAAAGCTGGAATTTGGAAGATCTGAATTCAAAGCTAGCCTTAGTAATTTAATAGCTATGTGACCCTGGACAGATCACTAGAATTCTGTCTGCCTCAGTTTCTTCAACTACAAAATGATGGCAATAATATCACCATATCTCACAGAATTCTTAAGAGAATCAAATTTATATAGAGCTTAGCACAATGTCTGATTTATAATAAGTGCTTAATAAATGCTTATTGTCTTCCCTTTCTCATCCTCAATAGTCTTACAAATTATCCAGAGTTTCTGTCAATGGGTATTGTTACTTATCCTGGGCTATCTCATCTGAGCTATATCATCTCCCTTTCACATGGCCTTATGTCTCAGTGTCCTTTTACCAAATGGATGCATTTTTAAAAGTTGAATTGAAAGGGAATATTTCTTGTCTAGTACACAGAACACCAAAATTATTGATTACCCAGATTGCCCATGGGCAGACTTAGTCACTATCACTCAGTACAGAAACATATAAGTAACCTTGTATGATTCAGTTAGCACCCATTTAAAAATGGAATAGTACGTTTGGAGTTACTGTACTTAGAAATTTGCTTAATCACAGACTATCTGGTGTTATTTCAAAGAAACACATCCTACTGCCTTGGGGAAGGGGAGGGAGAAAAATTTGGAACTCAAAGTCTTACAAAAAGTCGGAAACTGTCTTTTCATGTAATTTGCAAAAAATGAAATATTGTTAAATGCAAAAAAAAAGGATAAATATAAATGGGTATGGACAGTAGACCCATAGGATTTAAAATTCCTAAGATCTAAAACTAGAAGAAATCTTAGTGATCATACATAGTCCAAGCCCTCCATTTTATAGAAGAGGTAACCAGGGCTAAAAAGGAGCAACTGAATTACCCAGTCACAGAGATAATAAACAACAGAACTGGAATTTGAATCCAGATCTCTGGCCTTAAATTCAGTGATCTGGCAGGCTCACAGTCCCAGAATGGTTCTACTCTTGACTATTAAATCCCACCCAAAGTCCCCTTCCTTCTAGATCTTAAGCCCCCCAAAGGGAGGAAGACCCCAGTCATTCCTCCTAGGAGAAGAAAAGAGTACATTTGGTGAGAAGGGAAGCCTTCCAAGTTGAGTTCTTTTTTGGCCTCTCAAAGACAAGGCTGAGTAACCAGTTAGAGCTGAGTCTCTGCAGACCACTGGGCTACTGAGGATTGACTCCTGGGGACAGCTCACCATGAGTAATCAGGCTCTGGCAGGAGAGCCAGCCCCCACTGGTCTTCCTGTAGATCTTACTCCGGTGCCACTTTCCATCAGCCTTCCTTCTTAAGATGCCAGATACATTCCTTTCTATTTCCAAAGACTCTTTCCTTAAAGAAGAAAAAAGAAAGCAAGCAGAAAAAGGGAGGCCAGTGGGAAGAAGGGTCTGTCACTGCCAAAAATGCACACTGGAAAATCTATTAGTGGAATAGCAGAACCCCAGATTGTCAGGTAGCCGCAAGATGGCACCCAGCCAAAGGCGGCACTCCTTGGCAAAGAGAAAGAGGGACCAGAAAACTCAGCAGCGCTTTTTCAAATATATTCATCACCGTCTCTTTCAAAGCTGATAAAAGTGATCCCTGGAGATGGAATACAGAGAAATTTAAAGGCACAGATTTGAGTCCTATTCCATAGTACTGTGTGCTCAGCTTCAAACTCACTTCTCCAGGGGGTACAGAGAGGGGTACAGAGAGAGGAGGAGCATATCTATATCCTTCCTTCAGATAGCTCAAAGTCTGAGGAGACAGAGGAAGATCCCAGCCCTCCAAAGATAATAAAGGGGATGAAATTTCCACATCGGGGACAATGAAAACAAGAACAAAATAAATGAAAAAGACCAAATCTTCTTCAGAAGAAGGATCATGAAGCATCCCCCCTACCACTTGGCAGAGGAGAGCTGTGCAATATGAGATGTTTGCTGTATGTTGTTAGGCAGAGCCAACGTGTGGACTTGTTTTGCTAAAATTATGTTTTACAAGGGAGGGCTTTTATTTTTTGTGAGGTGTGACCTTGTGTGTTTCAGTAAGCACACACTCTAAAAACAAGCTACTCATACCAGAGATCTACAGTTTCACATACAGTCTTTATGTTCTTTGTATATTGGAATGTTTGTGTGTGTTGGTGTTAAAATCACAATAAGAATAGGAATAAGAGGGAGGAAATGGTACAAGTCTTTTTTCCCCAATAGTATTTTATTTTTCCAAATTCATACAATGATAGTTTTCAGCATTCATTTTTGTAAGATTTTATATTCCAAGTTTTTCTCCCTTCCTCCCTTACTTCTTCCCTCCCTGAGATAGCAAGCAGTCTGACATAGGTTAAACATGTATAATCCTTTTAAAGTATTTAAATTAAATTTAATTTAATTTAAAGTATAAAATCCTTTTAAGTATTTCTATATTTGTCATGTTGTACAAGAAAAATCAGGGAAAAACCATGAGAAAGAAAAAGCAAACCAAAAAAAGGTAAAAATATTCTACTTCAATTCACATTCAGTCTCCATAGTTCTCAGTCTGGATGTGGATAGCATTTTCCATCCCAAAATACTGGATTGTCGTATTGCTGAGAAGAGCTAAGTCTATCATAGTTGATCATGTAGCTGTGTACAATGTATTACTGTTTCTCACTTCACTCAGCATCAGTTCATGTAAGTCTTTCCAGGCTTTTCAGAAATTAACCCAAAACAGGTAAAAGACAGGCAGAACTCTATGCAATCAGAGGAGCTGTGATAATTCCCTTCTTCCTGTCACTGAAGAATGGGGTATAAAACAAGATGGCCTTTCCGGTTAGATCTATGTACGTACAATCTGGCTGGCTATAGGGCCCGGACCCGTCTGTCCCCAAGCTGCTGACCCATCCTTCTTCACTTCTTTGGAGTTGTAGAGAGATTTCACCCCCTTAAGATTCTTCTCCTTTGTGTAGTTGAAGCTTCCTAGAGATTTCCCTCCTCTCCAACTCGCCCCCTCAACTTTCCCAGCTGTGGCTCCCCCACAAACATCCCAATTTAGCATCTTTTATCTTCCTCTTCACTCAATCTCCAGACTCCAGCCTTGGCCAGCTTTGCCCATCTGGGTGGGGGCCAGACAAGCAGCCTCTCTAGACTGGCCAGCTAGCCCTGGCCAATCTTCCCGAGGGTCATTTGATTCTGATCACTGCTTCCCAGAGCCCTAGGCTTAGACTTTGGGTGCCCCCTTTGAAATGCTGGACACCAACCTGCCTGAGGGGAATATACATAATATACAAAGGGAATATACCCCTTTTAGAGGTCAAGGAATAATTCTTTTTAAATGCTCTCATCTCCCTACACCACCACAAGGAGCCTGTACCTTCCCTTCAGGCTTCTTTGGGTAAATATAATTGACCTAAACTTCAAGGTCCACCTTCAGTGCCAACTTATTCTCCTGACTCAAGCTAACAATGATTTCATTCCTCCTAGGCTCCCTGCCTCCCTCTGCTGAATTGTCTGGCTAACTCACACATTTTTGAATCACTGGACAACTGATTTAAGGCAGGAAGGAACCTCAGAGCTCATCTATGCCAGGTCCTTCATTTATAGAGGAGAAAACAGCACCCAATAAATTTAAGTTGCTTGTTCAAGGTCACACAGGTAGGAAGTAGCAGAGACTGAGTTTGAATTCAGCTCCTCTGATTTATTCTTACTCATAAACCAGGTTCTATTCTGTTAAGCACATCAAATCATATGACTGACAGAATAGGAAGGACCTTCAGCAACTATTTAGAGTGATTGCTCTATTTTACAGACCAGGAAACCGAGGCTCAGAGAGAAAAAGAGGACTCCAGATCCAGAGTTCACACTGTTTCCCTCTTACACCAGTCAAGCCAGAGCAGATTTCCTGCTCAGGTCAAGCTTAGGATTGCTCAGAGCAGTAGCAGCAGAGTTGAATCTCATGACTGTAAGACCAGTGCTTTTCCCACCACAGTTATCCCCATACTATTTGAGTCTAAAACATTTTAGACTGTCTTGCTGTTCCGGATGTGACAGTCCCATAGGATCTCCAACTGCAGAACTTCCCCTGAGAGCAAATCTGACCCTCCTCTACCTCATCCACCCATTCAGGGGTCCTGGGGGCTAAAGGGATGGCTGCCTGATCGATCCTGTTGAAGGAATGGAGTCTCAGAAGCTGTCCAGCCATTGGCTTCAGAGGGTGGGTCCTGGGCACAGGGCCCTCAAACTCAACCCTAAGCACATGTCACTTCAAAGAGATGCCCTAGCAAGCACTCTAGTGCAGGGATCAGTGCTAGGGATCAAAGGCTGCAGCTGGCTTTCCAGTCCCTGAACATAGCTTAACTCTGCAGATTGGGAAAGAGGCAGGGAAGGACAGATCTAATGCCAACTTGTCTTCAGGCCCACCTTGGGCAGGGCCCCAGATGGTTCCCCTTTGGAGCCACCAGAGTCCCCAGACAAAAAAGAAAAAGGAGTTTGACTTTTCCTTCCTGGCACCTCATGCAATGGAAAGAGACTTAGAATAGTGGTCAGGAGGCTTGGGGTTTAGGGTAAAGTACTGGGGATATTTAGCCTGAAGAAAAGAAAATTTGGGACAAACATAATCTTTGTTTTAATATATGGAGAGTGTTGTCTTGTGGGAAAAGATTGGCTTTGCTCTGCTTAGCCCCAGAGGGTTCAATGAGGAGCAATGGATAGGAAGGTGTTAGCTCAATGTAAAAAGTCTAATGGTTACAACTCCCTCTAAAGGAGAATCGGCAGTTTGGGGAGGTAGTGGGACCCCCTTCATTAGAAGTTTTCAACAAAAGCTATTCCTACAAATAAAAATTTAGAAAGAAATCTATATTGTAGATTGAGATAGATAGGTACGTAGGTAGGTAGATATGATAGGCAATAGATAAATATGCAGATAGATAGCTGGTAGATAGATGGATAGGTGATAGAAAGATAAATATGTGATAACAATAGATAGATTGACAGGCAGACAAATAAATAGATTATTAAATTGGAAGATAAAAAGACAAATAGATGATCAATAAAAATATAGATGGGTGATAGAATAGAAATAGAAATAGGTGATAGATCAATGATAGAAAGATAGATAATAAATAGATGATAGGTGTTGAAAGAGGGAGAGGAATAGAAAAAGATGATAGAGAGAAGTGATGGAAGGATGGATGGATGGGTAGATAGACAGATGGATAGATAGATGAATAGACAGGTGATGATAGATAGATAGATAGGTAGATATGATAGCCAATAGATAAATATGCAGACAGATAGATGTTAGATCAATATGTGATAGCTAGGGATAGCAGTGGATAGAGCACCAGCCTTGAATTCAGGAGGAACCGAGTTCAAATCTGGCCTCAGACACTTAACACTTCCTAGCTGTGTGACCCTGGGCAAGTCACTTAATCCCAGCCTAAAATTAAAAAAAAAAAAGAAATGTGATAGCTAGGTGATAGATGGATAGGCGATAGAAAGATAAATATGTGATAACACTAGATTGACAGACAGACAAATAGAGAATAAATTGGAAAATAAATAGGAGATAAAAAGACAAATAGATGATAGATAAAAAGATAGGTGGGTGATAGATGATAGAATAGAAATAGAAATAGGTGATAGATCAATGATAGAAAGATAGATAATAAATATACAGATGATAGATATTGAAAGAGGGAGAGGAATAGAAAAAGATGATAGAGAGAAGTGATGGAAGGATGGATGGATGAATGGATAGATAGAACACAGATATAGAGAGAGAGGGATAGAGAGAGATGACAGAGAAAGGGAAATAGATAGATAAAGCATGTATTGAACATGCTTGTGTCTCAGGTACTGTGTTAAGTGTTTGGGATATAAGCACAAGAAAGCCAGCACAGGACTCAAGATCTTCCATCTAATGGGGAAGATATAAAGGGAAGCTGAAGTTGGACAGGATGACTTCCAAAGTTCCCTTGAACTCTTAAATTCTGCAATTTTTGGTCCTACTTCTGTCACTGATTCTGTTTCCTCTGCTGTAAAATGAGGACATTAAACTCAATGGTTCTTTTTGAAAAAGAAGAGATTAATTAGTCTTGTAGTCAGGATGTCTTGGCGTCTAGTATCATGACGCATACTCCCCATGAGATGCTGGGTAAGTCAGGACAATAGGATTTGAAACTGAAAAGGACTTGAGAGAGCATTTAATGCAATTCTCTCAATTTTTCAAAGCAGGAAACTGAAACCCATCAAAAGGGCTTTTTGCCCAAAAATCATATAGGTAGGAAGTAGCAGGGCTAAAGTTCAAGCCCTTTGCATCTGATTCCAAATCCAGTGTTGTTTTTGCTCTACCATGCTTAGCCTGAGTCTCAGTTTCCCTACTAGTATAAAATAGGATAATAACACTCATGCTTCCTGCCTTAAAAGGTCACTGACCGGGGAGGGGGTGGGGGAAAGGAGGGGAAAATTTGGAACACAAGGCTATGCAAGGGCCAATGTTGAAAAATTATCCATCCATATGTTTTGAAAATAAAAAGTTTTAATAAAAAAAAAAAGAATCACAGACTGTGAGATCCTCCAAGGCAGACTGATTTTTGCCTTTTGTATCCCTGGCTCTTAGCACAGTGTCTGGAACATAGTAGATGCTTTACAAATGTTTGTTGATTTGGCTTGGAAGCCTTTGAAATCAAAGAATAATATATAATAATAATTATTATTATTAGTGTGTGTAATAACCTTACAAATTCCTTAAGGGAAGTATGACTAAGGAATGGATTAAGAGCTAAATGGGACAAGGGTGAAAGGAAAACATTAACAAATTGGAGGGAAATTCAATCATTGTGCAAGAATTTGCTGGGCAGGAGACACACACGCACGTATCAGGCTTATGATCCACACATCCTTCTGGGGGGTTGATCACTCACTGCATAGGTCAATCACTTCCCCTCACTGGGGCTCAGTTCCTCTTCTGTCAAATGTGTGGTTAAAGATGTTTAAGATCTTGTCTAGCTTTTCATTCTTTTTTCCTCTGTTCCACAATTTTTGTTTTTTTTTTTAATAATAGCTTTTTATTTTTCAAAATAACTGCAAAGATAATTTCCAACATTCATCCTTGAGAAATCTTGAGTTCCATATTTTTCGTCTTTCCTTCCCCTTCCCCTAGCCATAAATCTAATTTAGATTACATGTGCAATTCTTCTAAACATATTTCCATATTTATTATGCTGCACAAGAAAAACCAGATCAAAAAGAGGAAAAATGAGAAAAATAAAACAAGCAAGCAAACAAAAACAACAAAAAAGTGAAAATACTATCCTGTGATCTACTTTGTCTTCATAATCCTCTCTCTGAATGGTGATAGATCTCTCCATCACATCTATTGCAATTGCCTTAAATCTCCTTATTATTGAAAAGAGCCACATCCGTTGGAGTTGATCATCCCATAATTTCATTGTTGCTGTGTACTCTACTACAGCATCAGTTCATGTGAATCTCTCCAGTCCTCTCTGATATCATCCTGCTGATCATTTCTGATAGAACAATAATATTCCATAGCAGTCATACACCATAACTTATTCAGCCATTCTCCAGCTGATGGGCAGCCACTCAATTTCCAGTTCCTTGCCACTACAAAAAGGGCTGCCACAAACATTTTTCCACACATTGGTCCTTTTTCCCATTTTATGAACTCTTTGGGATACAGAACCATAGAGCCACTGCTGGATCAAAGGACAGTTTGATAACCCTTTGAATAAAGTGGAACCCATGGAGCAGGAAGAAAGCAAGACTCTTTCTATAGGAAACTATTCGGAACAGGCTGCTTACAAGACAATGTTTGCCAAATAGAGAGAAACAGAAAGACAGAGAGTAGGGAAGAGGAAGAAAGAGAGTAGGGGAGAAGGAGAGACAGACAAAGGGGGAGAAGGAGAGAAAGAGAGATGAAGGAGATGGAGGGGGCATAAGAGAGGGAAAGATAGAGACAGAAAGAGATAAAAATAGGGACAGAGCGAGAGAGGGAGTAGGAGAGAGGGGAAGAAGGAGAGAAAGGGAAAAGAAGGAGATGGAGGGGGAGAAGGGAGAGGAAGAGGAAAGGGAAAAGGAAAGAAGACAGAGAGGGGACAGAGGTAGAGAGAGAAGGAAAGAGGGAGGGAGGAGAGAAGGAGAGAGAGAAGGTAACAGATGGGGAAAGGGAGGCAAGGGGAGAGAAAGGAGCAGAGGGAGAAAGAGAGAGGGAAGGAAAGGGGACACAAAGAGAAAGGAGAAAGAGAGAAAGCAGAGATACACAGAGAAGAGACAGAAAAAGAGGAAAGATGGGGAGGGTGGGAGAGAAAGAGAGAGATCTACTCTGAAGGCAAAAAGATCAAGCTCAGAAAAGAGAACTGTAAGTGAATGAGTAATTATCCAAGACTCCCTAGAAGAGGTAAGTCTGAGTCTAGGTCTTGAAGGATGACTCTGGAAAAATCTTTTCTAGGTGAATTCAGAAGCTGGCTCTGGATTCCACGTTGTAGGGCACCCAGCTTGAACTGCAGGATAATAAGATAATAAAGCTGGAATTGAAAGCCTCAGAAGTCATTGAAGAAACAGGTTGAAGGAGTTTCTTTGATTTACTGGAAGTCACACAGATGGTTAATGAATTTGAGTCTGTCTTCATTTTCCTGAGTTTGAATTCAATCTCAGACACTTACTAGTTGTGTGACCCTGGGCAAGTCATTTAATCCTGCTTGCCTCAGCTTCCTCATCTGTAAAATGAGCTGGAGGAGGAAATGGGAAACCACCCCAATAGATTAAGCCAAGAAAACCCCAAATAGGGTCAGGAAGAGTCGGACATGACTGAGATAACTAAACAACAATCTCTGACTTCAGAGCCAGCCCTTTTTCTGCTACTAGGTCAGAACCCCTAGAAGCAGCTGGAAGGATTGGAAAAGAAAGTGCCGTTCAAAAAAGCTTCAAAGGCATCTTGCATCCCAGGCTATCAGCACATTCAGATATCCTCAATAGTCTTTCCTTCTTGCTGCATCCATAAGTGAAGTCACTGGAGCTGACTGAAAGGACCATGCAAAATGGCAGGTGTTGTCTAAATGCCCATTGTTGTTGGAGCATTACTGTTTCAGAGAGGCAGCACTCGGCCTCAATGCCACGATCAAGGTCTCCTTCTGATATACCCTGGTTGTTTGTCCCTGGAGAGGTCACTTGACTTCCCCATGCTCCAAACAATTCTCTGCATCTGGAAGCTGTAGATACTCACCTGGGATTTCTCTAAGCACTCGAACTCAAAGGTATAGTCCCTGGTCAATCAATCAATCTTTATTAAATGCACATTACATACAAGACACTGATGATGCAAAAAGAGGCAAAAGAGCCCCTGCCCTCAAGGAGCTTACAATCTGATGGGGGAAACAACGCTTGGAGATACATATAAAGCAAGCTAGAATGAAACGAATGAAATGAAATGAAATGAAAAAATGAGCAAAAGGAAGGCACCAGGATTAGTAGTTGACTCAGGGGGGTCGTTTAACTAATGAACATGGCAGAGTCTATTTCTTATTGAAATTAACTGAACAGATCAATCCACCAACCAAGAGTAGCCATGTATAACCACCTCAAGAATCAAGAAAGAATTATCAGTTTGCCAATAACCTGCCAAGAGAGGTTTCTTAATCTTTGTTATTATTTCAGATACATAAATTGTATTTGTCAGATACAGGTGGGATTAGGAAAGAAGATCTGGACACAGAAGAAATTGCTTCCCTTCCCTTCTCTTGCCTCAGGGTCCTTCCCTTGCCTTCCCTTTCCTTTCCCTTCCCTTCCCCCCCTTTCCTTTCCCTTCTTCCCTTCCCTTCCCTTCTTTTGCCTTCCTTCCTTTCCCTTCCTTTCTTTTCCCTTCTTTTGCTTTTCCTTCCTTTTTCTCCATTCCCTTTCTCCTAATATAGTTTCAAATTAGTCACCAAAGAGAGAAATAGATTTGCAGATTCTCAGAATTAAAAGAAAGCTCAAGAAAAACTAGTCCAGCCTCTTCCCCAGGATGGAAATCTTCTCTGAAGCCCCCGACGGCTGTCTTCCAATGTCTCGGTGCCTCTGTCACAGGGAGGTTCCTGTGGAATGGAGAAGCCCCTCTGTACCAGTCTGCTGGGAAGCTCTTGTTCTGAGTCAGACTCACTCTTTTGTACCGGTACTCCCTTTCCTGTCCCCCCACACTCCCTCCCCAGTGCTCTTCATTCTGCCCTTTGGGTCCAAGCAGAGCAAACCTGGTTCCTTTGCCTAGGATGGCCTTCCAAATACTGGGATTTGCTGGAATTGTGACCCTGCTGCTGATTCTCTTCACTCTGCTGAATGTCTCTAGCTCCTTCCAGGGATTCTCATATGACATGTTTTCAGATTATCATCAATATAAGAAAAATAATCTTGATTCTGCTTGAAGACCTCAAGTGATGAGCAGCTCACTACCTCAGGAGGCATCCTTTCTGTTTGTAGGCAAAATATTGGAAGGTTTCTCTCATTTCTGATAGAAATCTGGCTTTTGGGGGCGCAGCCCTTTAAGGGGCCTCGGCTTGCCATTGGCCTGGGTGTCAGGATCAGGGGCTTGGGCCTGGGGTGGCTGAGTCAGCCCCTGCTGGCCTTCTGGGCTCTCCAAATCCTGCAGAATGCCACATACAGTAGCCAACCACTTCCAGCCCCTGCCCCTTCTCTTGCTGGAAGGGCCGATGAGTGTTCCAGACTCTGGGGGATGAAAAACATATGTTCCTATTGGAAGGCTGTAAACATTTCCAGGTGTTCCTTCCTTCTCTCATCTCACAGAGTTCTCTAAAGCCTCATTCTTCCCATCTGTAAAATGGGTAAAATGTGACTCCCTAAAGAGGAGCTAGGTACTCAGTCCAAGAACTTATTTTATCTAAAAACACTTTGAAAACTGCATTCCAAAAGAACTTATATCTTTAATAATCCTATATATTTTATTCATTCAAAAATGATATATTCAGGGCAGCTAGATGGCACAGTGGATAGAGCACCAGTTCTGAAGTCAGGAGGACCTGAGTTCAAATCTGGTCTCAGACACTTAACACTTCCTAGCTGTGTGAGTAAGATAAGACATTTAACCCCAATTGCCTCAACAAAAAAGCAAAAAAAAAATTGATATTCTGTTGCACATGTTTAGCCTATATTGGATGACTTGCTGTCTAGGGGAGGAAGGAAGGAAAAAATTTGGAACCCAAGGTTTTGTAAGGATAGATGTTGAAAATCACTTGTGCATTGCATGTATTTTGAAAAATAAAAAGCTATTATAAAAAAGGATAATCTGAGAAAAGGATTCATAGGTTTCCCCAGGCTGCCAAAAGAAACTTCCAGGCTTAGGGAGGAAGAAGAAGAGAACTGGGACCATCCTTGCTGGACGTATGAAGGCTGGAGAGCAGATCCAATGCGAAGGAGACTGAGAAGGTCAGCCCCAGCTGCCTTCAGGATTCACAGTCGGTCTTGGAGGCGCTCATTCCCAATGAGCCTTTGAGCCCGAGAGAGTGTACAGTGATCATGTGCTAAATGGAGCTGGTTTAGATTGTTTGAGGAAGGACCCAAAGTCCTCTCCAACCTCTCTCAGCTCTTAACTTTGTAGGCTTAATTGGATGCCGCCATCTTTGCTCCATCTGCCACCGAGCCCTGAGAATGCCTTGATCTCTGTCTGGTCCCCGTTTGGCAGAAAGATCAGAGTCAGGAGGGGCGGGAGGGAGGGAGTGCATGCTGAGGAATATCATTCCTATCCGGTCTCTTGAGATATCGTGCCATCTCGCTCCTCACTAACCCCCTAGGGCCAGTGCCAGGACGCATCCCCGGGGTTACCACCAAACGGACCACCAGGGACAGCTGCAGGTGCTCAAAGTAGCCCCAAGCTCGGAGGGCGGAACGATAAGGGGAGGCGCGGTGCTTTGAAACCCAGTCCAGAGGGTCAGAGCCTTTCTTGTGCCAGGACCTCCCATCACATCATGAGGCTGTGGTCTTTTCATATTTCTAAGGCCACCAGGCTCAGCAGTTGAACCCTGGAGAATGGCAAAGCTGATCCAAAACCATCAAGAAAAGCTAGCCCTGGCTCCAGCCCCAAATGGAACTCCTGCCCCTTCTCCCCTGATCTAACCAGCTAGCTATCCAGCTTCCCAGTTCAGGGCAGAGTTCAGTTCTACAATCTGTATGCCCCCTGCATCTTATCCACAAACTCAGACACACACACATCACTCTGGATGTTCCTCAGATCCCGGTAGAAAAGCTAATCCCAGACAAGACACTGAAATCTAGGAACCATCCTCTTGTTCCCTCTGCACAGCCTAATGCTGATTAGCTAAGATCATAATAAACACTATGAGGGAGAAGGAAGCTTAAAGACAATCTTTAAGGATAATTTTTAAGGGAGTTGCCTCAGGAATAGAGTTCCCCATCATTTAAAGGTCTTCAAGTCAAGGCTGGATGGTCTTCTCAGCAATATGGTAGAGAGATGCTGCCCAGGATGGTCTCCCTTCCTGTAATGCTCTGTTGTCTCCTGAAACTGCCAATTGCTCTCTGGGAGGAGATCTGCTGTCTCAACTCAATCTCTCGGCCAGAGCCGCCAACTCTGACCTAGAGTAGAGACTTTTCAACTTGCTCAATGTTGCTTCTTTTATCCTCCCAGAGAAGGGGGGTGGAATAACTCAGGGGCTTCTGGGAAAAAATACTTCAACCAATGAACTTGCTCCTCTTAAACATGTAAGCTCCTCCCCAGTTCAAAGGGGTAAAACTTCCTCCAAAGGCGGGAGCTAGAGAATTAAGTACCGACTTAGCACCTAGTAAGAACCTAATATCTCATTATCTCATTAGTACTTAGTAAGAACCTAACATCTCCCCCTTTCTTTTGATTTAAAACATAGGATGGTCATGACCTTGAAACATAAATCCATCAATATGGGAGGCATTACATATAATTACATAGATTACATAGGAACATAGTAACATAATACATGTTAGAAGTGTGTAACAAATAACATGATCAAATAATCATAAATTGAGAATTTCTAAATGTCCATAAGTCTATTGTCCATTAATCTCATCTTGTGTAATCCAATGATTCCTGCTGGTTTTAAAGTTCTTTAACAGTCTTCTTATTAGCCATGCTCTTTCAGTGTTAGATATTTCTTAGGTCTTCTCCTTTATTTTGAGGTCTTTCTCTTTTTCTGTCTCTCTCTGATGGACAATGTGAATATGACTCATTGGCACCCAAATGATTCCTTCTCCATCTGAAGAAATACAAGCAAACCCTCTCCCCCAGGCAGTTAACCTATCTGGTCCCTTCCATTCACCACTTTCTGGGTCTCTCCACATCACCTGGCGATTATCTAAGGACAGTGGAGCTGCTCGAACTGGACACTGCCCTTCTGGTGGGTTATAAAACCTGTCTGCTGGAGCCAGTGCATTTTTATCAAAAATTAGAAAATTAATGGTATAGAGAACTCCCTCCAATTCTTTTTCTTTTTTTCCTGAGGCAATTAGGCAATTAAATGACTTGCTTGCCCAGGCTCATACAGCTAGGAAGTGTTAAGTGTCTGAGGTCAGATTTGAACTCAGGTCCTCCTGACATAATTATTGAGGGCTTCTTAGTATAACCGACATTCCAAACTGTTTTGGAAAGAAAACAATCATCCCACCATACACAGCTGCAAAAATGGGAGTGATGACTAGATGGTGCAAAAAGCTTTTCAGCCTGACCCCATCTTGTATTGAGCCACCCAATGCTCCAGTCCTCCTCCTCTGCCTCTTCTTTCTCCTTCATCTTCTTCCTCTTCCTCCTCCTCCTTTTTCTCTTTCTCCTCATCTTCCTCCAGTTTGTTCCCCTCCTCCTCCACTTTTTTGTTTTCTTTTTCTTCCTCCTCTTCCTTCCCAAATGAACTCCAAGGTTTAGTTGCAAACTGGTTGCCTGCTCACTCTTCCCTCTAAATACAACAAATACCAACCCTTCCCATGAGCCTCGCTTCTCCACTTAAATGGGGAAATTATCCCCACTTAAATACCAGATGTGCATTACATATGCTATACCCCAGAATAAGGAGAGGATATTTTGTCATCCAACTCCCTGTTCCCAATGAAGACTTTCCTTGTCTGGCTGAAGAACCTTTCCCCTACCTTCTGACCCAATCATCAAATCATTGATTTAGAGCTGGAAGAGCTCTTAGGGGCCACTGAGTCCAATTTCCTATCTCACAAGTGATGAAGTTGAAGCTCAGAGAGATTAGGTAATTTGCTCTGAGTCACACAGATAGGAAGCTATTGGAACCCAAGATCTGAGTCCAGCACCCTATCTACAACATCATGCTGCCTCTCAAAACTGAGACCTAATGAGACTTTTGATCCTCACTTCCTTCAGGAAGTTCTCCCAGATTATCACCTCTGATCTCCATCACTGGACTGGACCTCAGAAATGATGGTGATACAATCTGCATTTGCCAGACTCTACCCACTCTGGGATCTGCCCTCTTCAAATGGCACATCTCCAAAGCAAAAATTAAGGAGAGTGAGAGGTTGTTTTCAGCCCCTTCCTCCTCATGGTGCTCTTGTCTTCCCCACAAATTCTCTCCCAAGTCTAATCTTGTATTCCCCCTCTCAGAAACCCACTCTCAACTGAGTGGGACCTAATTCCCATTAAGGTGTGAATGACTACTGAGAGCTGTATGGTTTACCCTCCTAGCAGGCTTGAAATTCTTAAAGGGGAACATTTGGACATCGATCAACCTTCAAATATCAAAAATGGAAACTTTAATGATGGACTTCCAGAGGCCGATGGCTCAGTGAAGGAAAGATTCAATGGACACCTCCCAATATGCTAGAGATAATCAGTCCTTTCCTAAATAGTCTTGAGTTTTGTTTATTTCACTTTTCCTGGGGAATTAGACATCTGACAAAGGACCTCAGGAAAAAGGTACCTTGGATGCCTTGTAGTTCAACCTTTGCCCGAAGTAGGAAGCTCTGCCCTATAGGATCCCTGACAAGTGGTCACTGCTTCTGCTTGAAGATTTCCAACCAGCATCTTCGGGCCTCAGTTCTTTCATCTGAAAAGTTAACAAAAATAGATAATGACAAATGTTGGAAAGACTACAGAAAAACAAGCCCATTAATGGACTTTTAAGTGGAGCTGTGAATCAGATCAGCCATTCCCTAAAGCAATTTTGAACTATGTTCCAAAAGTTAGTAAACTGTACATACCCTTTAACCCAGAGATACCTCTGCTGGGCCCATACCCCAAAGAGATCAAAGAAAGAGGAAAAGGGCCAATGTGTACAAAAATATTTATAGCAGCTCTGATTGTAGTGTCAAAGGCCTGGAAACAAAGAGGGTGCCCATTAATTGGGGAATAGTATGAATGCGATGGAGTCCTATTGTGCTGTAAGAAATGAAGAAAGGCTTCAGAGAAAGACTTGCATGAACTGAAGCAGAGCTGGAAAATCAGGAGAATCATTTCTACAAAAACATCACAGAGAAAACTTTGGCAGACATAGCAGCAGCAGCAGCAGCAACCCTAATAGCTAACATTTAGCAAGTACTTTAAGTATTTTACAGAGGTAATCTTACCTAATACTCATAACCACCTTAGGATGTGTGTGCTGTTATTATCCCCATTTTACAGATGAGAAAACTGAGGCTGAGATGTTCATTGAATTAAATGGAATCACACAGCTAGGAAGTATTCAAGACAGGATCTGAACTCAGGGGATCTCTTATCAATCCAAGAACCAACAGTAATTTCTGGGAACTGATGATGTACATAGTGCCCACTTTTGGAGAGAGAAGCAAGAGAAGGAGAACATAATGATACCTAGGTTTTTTAACATGGCTAAGGTGGGAATTCACTCTGCTTTACTGTGTGTATTTGTTATGAGGGTTGAGTTTTGTTTTGTTTTTTTCCAGCTGGGGTGGGTGGGGAAAAGTGTGAGGGAAAATACTGGCTAATTTTAAAATGTATATAATAATATGTATCTATAATGAATATATGCATATATGCAATATATATAATTTATATACATGCAATGCACACACACATACATACACACAAACAAGAAGTCTGGGCTCAATCGCTCTGAAGTCCCTTCCAGCTCTGGGTCTATAATCCTACGACCCTATGTCCATATATAAGACACTCCATTGTTTTTTGGGACAGCTTGCATTTGTTAAGAAGGGTTGACATAAATCAAACTTAAATCTACCTCTCTGCCACTTTGTCTCCTTGTTCCAAGGTCTGCCCTCTGGGGACAAGCATAGGATATCTATAATTCCTTCAAACTCCAGAAGGCAGGGATCCTATGCCCCAATGTTTGTTTTTCTCTTGAGTTCAGGCAAATGAATCCTCCATCCAGAAGCCTCGAGCCACCAAGGTCTGAAGACTCCACCGAGACTGGCCTCAAAGGGCTTAGATGAGCTTTCTCCAGTTCCCTCCACCCATGCTCCTATCATACAAGTAGTATCTTGATCAATGGTCAGAGCTCTGCGAGACCCTAAGCTGTAATAGGTCAGTTCTGGCCTCATTTTAGCTACCTTATATGTGTTGTCTTCCAGGGTCAGAATGTGATCTCCTTGAGAAAGGAGATTTTGGTTGCTTATATTTGCATCCTCATCCTTCAAAAAAGTACCTACTTAAATTCTTTTCCAGAGGCTGAGGCTATAGGTTTCACCCCTCTGTCCCCCTTCTAGTCTAACTAGATTTAGGACATCCCAACATCTCATCCTCAACAATGGAATCCTGCTCTCATACTGAATTCAGAACCCAATCTAAGCCCTGGTCCCAGCCCCTCACCTTAGCTCCAACTCTGGTTCCAGACTGAACTCCAACCTTCCCTGAAGACTTAGTCCTCAACCCCCCCACTCCGACTGACCATTAGCCTCAGGATGAGCGAGGACCCTGACTTTGAATTGAGTTCTGATCCCAGCCAGACTTGAGACCTCCTCCTGACCCCATTGAGCCCAAATCATTTGGAGTCTTGTCTCCATATCAGTCCCACATCTGAAGTCTCCATACTATCTCCATATCAGTCCCCATCCTGACTCCATAAAAAGTTGTACCTGGCCACAGAGTATGTCTTATCTCTCATTCACTACTTTCCTCCATTCATTTTTTATGCTGATCAAACTGGGCTTTTTCGGTTCCCAAGCACATCTATGGCTCTACAGCCTCTAAACCATTCCTCTGGCTACTCGTGGAATCGGAAATGCTTCTGTCTTTTTATCCACTTGCTGGAATCCTAATCATCCTTCCAAATTCAATTCAGAAACAATGGAAACTTTTCCCATCCTCCTCCCCTCCACCATCAAAAAGGAGCCCTTCATCTTCTGAATACCCAGAGCATTTTATATTTCTCCCATGATTTTCTCTGGGTAATCATACGCCATCTTGCATTTACAGTTATTTCTGACTGTTTCTCACTTTTATCATTAGATTGTAAGTTCTTTGAATGAAGAGAATGTAGTTTATTCATCCATCTCTCCTCAGTGGCCAGCACTGAGCCTGTACACAGTCCTGCAACATTTGCCTCCAAAGGGGAAAGTGTCTTGTCTGGTCCCAACTTCACAGGGATCCCATGAGGGAGAAGGGAAAGCTCATTTCCCTAGTATCACAGTGTAGGAATGAAAATAAATAAATGTCTGTTACACTGAATTTAATTGAAAAACTGAATTGAACTGAAGGTAGATCAAGATATAGGTATCCCCTCACCTAGGTGCCTTGGGCCCTCCCCCCAGTCTAATGCAGAACCCTCACTGACCAAAGCCAGAGACTTTACAAGGAAATTGTCTCCAAATCTCTGAAGGTTTATCCCAAGACAGAGAGATTAGACTTGTTCGGCCGGTCCCCAGAGGGGACAGAACAAGGAGGATTACAGGAGGGGGAGCAGGGAATTAAGAGACACTGATTTTAAATGTCTATATCTCTTCCTACCAGTCAGGATTTTCCAACAATGGAATGGGAGGACAGGCTGAAGATCTCCAAATAGAACTGGGTGGATCAATTGCCTACAACAAGAACTTATATTTACATGACTGAAACAGTTAATCAAGTGTTTTTTGTTTTTTTTTTTTTTATTATTGGATACTTAACATACTCCTGTAAGACTTAGAGGTTTAGTATCCCTGTCTCCCTTTTACAGAGGAGAAAATTAAGGCTGAAATAAGGAAAGGGATTTAGAAAGGGGATCATGTGGCAGAATCAGAACTTGATTTCAAACCCAGTGCTTTGTGGGGAGTAAGTAGAGGGATTCCTCCTTAGGTGGGACTCGGACTCGGTTCCCTCTGAGGCCCCTTTCAGATCCGAGATGCTATGAAATATGAAAGCCCCCGAGCCTTCTCTCTGGTCATCTTTTGTCCACTTCCCCCTCCCCCATTCCACTCCCAACTCCCCTGGACGGGCTGAGTCCCTGGTGAGAGAACAGAGGAGTTGTAATGTTTCCTGGAATGTGGGCATAATGGGGGCAGGGGAGCAGGGTCCTGGCCCTCGACCTGCTGAGCCTCCAGCCCCACCCCCAAGGACTATTGTTGGGCTGCCTCGAAGGAGCTGAGAAGAAAGCAATTACAGCAGCCCATTAGCTTCCTGGGCCTGGACAAAGGCCCAAAGGCCTTCTCCCGGGCAGTGGATCTGAGGACTCTTTGTCTGGGGGGGAAAATAAGTTAGCCAGGAATTCCTCAGCCTTCGCTCCTAGCCGGCCCGCCCAGCTTCAAGTGTGCCTTAAGCTTCTTAGCGCCTCTTTTCTCCTCGTGACCCCTGGCTGATGGATGGGCCTGTTGTGGTCTGAGCTGGACAGAGGCCTCTCCAAGGTCCCTCCCAGTTGCCCCCACTCCCCGGAGCCTCAAAGAAGCAGAGTCAGGAGGCGCCACATTAGAGGGGGAATCCAGGCTCTCATATTTTTCTCCAAAGGGGAAAGTGCCTTATTAGGTCCCAGCTCCATGAGAAAAAAAAAAAAAAAAAAAAAAAAAGAGGAACGAGAAAGGGAAACTCATTTCCATAAGATCATAGCTTGGAGAGTAGGGAATAAGAATTCCCCTGATCAATTGATTTCTCACAACCCAGCTTTCAGTGAATAAGAGGGAGATGCAGAGACAATGAAGTGTTAAAATCTTCAGTGAAATGCAAATATAGCCAATCATGATTACTTTACTCCTTGGTAGGAAAATGTTCTTCTTCAGTTAAACTTGATGAAATTATAAGATGGTGAGGCTTTGATTTTCTGAAAGATCAATCTACTTCTGGATGCCCTTTAAAAGGCAAGCTGCACCTTCTGGAAATAGTGAAGCCAGAGAAAGTTCTATGGGATCTAGATTCTGAGTTGAGTTAGGGTATTGAGCTCCCAGAGGTGAACAGGTCTAGAGAGCCATGATAAGTCATTTGTCCAGCAGAGATGCTGCATTCAGGAGACATAGGAGGATACCCAGGGAAGGGAAAGGCTACCCAAGCCCTGCATTGCCTGAGGGTGAGTTTCCTGAGCCATGTGTGATATATATATATATATATACGTTTACAATTTGGAATAACAAGAGAAGAAGCTAGGAGCATAGTAAAAGCCTGTACACACACACACACACATACACACATATATATATATATATATATATATATATATATACATATATATATATATATATATATATATATATATATATATATATATATATATATATAAGGCTTTTTATCAGGTGATTCATATGATGTGGAAAAAGCCACTGGATATAGACCTTTCCAAAGGGTTTTTTTTCCAAGGATTTTGGACTTTTAAGGTTGAGTAATATTATTCCATAATATTTCTAGAGAAACTAAAAGGGTCAACTTTAATATGCTTCCACAAAAGTGGAAATTTTCACTTTAAAAGAGTTCTCTCAGCAGAGTGATTTCAGAAAGACTAAAGAGACTTACATGAACTGATGCTAAGTGATGTGAGTAAACCTAAGAGAATATGGTGCACAGCAACAGCAAGATTATACTATGATCAATTCTGATAAACATGGTTCTTTTCAACAATTGGATGATTCAAAGCAATTTCAATAGGCTTGTGATGAAGTGAACCATCTGCATCCAGAAAGAGGAGGACTATGGGAACTGAAGGTGGACCACAACATAATATTTTCACCTGTTTTGTTGTTTGGTTGGTTGATTTTTTTTTCTTTCTCATTTTTTTCTTTTTGATCTGATTTTTCTTGTGCAGCATAATAAATGTGGAAATATGTATAGAAGGATTGCACATATTTAATCTATATTGGATAACTTGTTATTTGGGGGAAGGTGGAGGAAAGGGAAGGAAAAATTTTGGAACACAAGGTTTTGTAAAGGTGAAAACTATTTTTGCATATGTTTTGAAAATATAGAGTTATGATTAATATATTTTTAAAAGTTCAAATAGTTAGGTCTGTTGATAACCCAAGTGTCATCATGATGAATTAGAATCCATTGTTGTGCCAGGATTTATAAGGGCAATAATCCCACAGGCTCCTAAGGCATAAGAAAGATGTTCTAGGCTAGTTGTAATGGTCCAATTCTGTGTCTTCACTTTTCTCCCCCAGAGTCAGGCTACTTGTCCAGATGAGTAAATAGGAGAAAGTTTGACCTTTCAGTAGCAATGTATATTAAAAAGATGTGTTAATGAGCAAGTTAAAAACTAGAATTAGAAGATGCATTTAGTGAAGATTATCAGAAGCATGAACAATGTTCTTTTTTCTCATGGATACTAATGACATCACAAGAGGAATATCTTGATTTACAGGTGAATGGGATTTAAGGGAGCAGTGCTGCACAACATCTGAGCCTTACGCTCTCTTCTACAGATCCCCTGGACAGAAGAGGCAATAGATGAGTTTGGGAAACACTGCAAGACGGAATAGAGGTATGATATACTAAAGATGGATACTTCAATTATCTTTTTATCTCCTAGAATTCTCCCTCTGGCCAAAGTTCAGCACTTTTCCCCCAAGGTTGTAGTGATTTCCATTCTAGCAATCAATTCCTCTTCTTAGGAAGAATCAGATCCAGAATACGTATTCCCCTCATTGCTTCCTTCTCCTTTTGGAGAATGAAATAATTATTCTGGAAAAACAAGAAATTACTTAGCATGGATTTGTCAAGAATAAGTCATGTCAGTCTAACTTAATTTCCTATTTTCGACAGGATAATTAAGCTGGCAGATCAGGAGGATGCTGCCTTTTACCTAAATATTGGGAATATTGGACAAAGTTTCTTGTGAAACAATTTAGAAGTATATGAGAAAAACAACTAAATTTTTCACATGTTTTGACTTACAGTATGCCCAAGAAGATCAAAACCAGGAAAGGGTTTCATATAACAAAATATTTATCACAGCACTTGATTTGAAAGAAAAAAAAAAAAACTGGAAACAACACAGATGCCCATCCACTAGGAAATGGCTGAACAAATTGTTGGATGTGGATGTAATGGAATATTATATGCCAAAAGAAAAGGCAAATATGAGGAATTCAGAAAACCTTGGGGATACTTGTATGAAATGTCTCAGAGCAAAGAAAAAAGGAGAAAGAAAATAAATACAATATAAAGCAAAAAAAAAAAAAATCTAAATACTTTAAAATATCAGAATTCACATAAATTTTTAAAATCTCACTTCCAGAGAACTAATTGTAAAACATATTGCCCTCCCCCTTCAGAGAGATAAATAGATGGATGGATATGTAGCAGTCAGTCCGCTAGCATTTAGTAATGTGCCTATGTGCCAGTCACAATGCTAAGTGCTGAACCAAGAAGTGCAGCTGAGTTTCCAATACAAAAATCTAAAAAATGTGCTAGATCAAGTCTTGATCAAGAAATTCAAGGAAAAAAAATCACAATGAGTGATATTTCCCACACAGGTAGGCTTAAGGAGACATTTAGAGAAGTCTGTGAACATTGCAAATGAAGTCTAGCCAGAGATACTCTGCATGGAGCATTGAAATAAATGGAACTAAAAGGGTACTGAGTTTGTCAACCAAAACAAGAAAAGATTTCAGATCCAAAACATCAGCCCTGAAGTCAGAAGCACCTGAGTTCACATCTGACCTCAGACAATACTTCTAATTGTGTGACCCTGGGCAAGTCACTTGACCCCAATTGTCTCAGGAAAAAAAAAATGATTGGAGACCAAATAACTTAATCCTATAAACATGTGGATCAAAGAACAAGTCATATTAACAATCAATAATTTTGCTAACATACCAAAATTTTAGGGGTGCTGCTTAGCAGTACTTAGGAGAAAATGTATATCTCTAAAAATTTTCATTACTAAAAGAGCAAATCAATGAATTGAGCACATGACTAAAAAAGATCTAACTAAAGAATCAACAAATTTAAAACAATTAAATATTAAAATATAAATCCTAAAAAAAATCAAAGGAAAGAGGAACAAAATTGAAAGGAAAAACACATTGGATTAATAAATAAAAAAAGAACTATTTAAAACAAATAAAATATATAAGCCATTAGTCAACTTTACTTTTAAAAAGAAAAAAATGAAATTATCAATATCAAAAATGAAAATGGTGAATTCACATCCAATTAAAAAGAAATAAAAGAAATTATTAGGAGCTACTTTAACCATTTATATGCCAATAAAAATGGCAATTTAAGTGAAATGAATGAAAATTTACAATAACATAAAATGCCCAAATTATTTTTTTTATTCCTGACACACACAAGTTTAATCAGAATTAATATTTTACATCATTTTTAAAATCCAGACAATTTACAAAACAATAAATCAAATCCTCATTTTTAGAATTTGCCAATTTTTTGAAGTGTATATGCTAACAGAGAAAATTTAGCCAATTTAAGCTAGTTCCAACATACTACCCAGAATTAAGGACACATTAGTCTTGGCAGGGAGAAGTGACATCTCATTGTCAGAAACTGAAAGAAAGGAGGAATAACTCAGAGGTAACATCCAGGGCTCTTCAGATGAAAAAAGTAGACCTAAAGAAACTTCAAATGACCTTTCTTATTCTTATCTTAATATTTTGGTAATCAGCCGAATTCTTTAAGATACTATAATGAAACTGACATTTTCTTCAATAGTTTTTAAAATTAAATTTATTTAATATTGTATGTAGTATCCCCCAGTAACATGTAAAAATGATTTTAAATATTCATTTTAAAAACTTCCCTCTTATGTCCCCTGTCTTCTCTTCCTCTGTAAAGGAATTTTCTTGTTTCCTTTATGTGAGAATTTGCCCCACTCTACCTCTTCCTCTGGCTTTCTTCAAATACACCTCTCTCACGCTTTAATTAATTAATTTATTTTTTATTAATTTTTATAATTATAACATTTTTTGACAGTACATATGCATAGGTATTTTTTTTACAACATTATCCCTTGTACTCCCTTCTGTTCTGAATTTTTCCCCTCCTTCCCTCCACCCCCTCCCCTAGATGGCAGGCATTCCCATACATATTAAATATGTTATAGTATATCCTAGGTACAATATATATGTGCAGAACCAAATTTTGTTGTTGTTGTTGTTGCAAAGGAAGAATTGTATTCAGAAGGTAAAAATAATCTGGGCAGAAAAACAAAAAAAAAAAATGCTCGCAGTTTATACTCATTTCCCAGTGTTCCTTTTCTGGATGTAGCTGATTCTGTCCATCATTGATCAATTGGAATTGGATGAGCTCTTCCCTATGTTGAAGATATCCACTTCCATCAGAATACATCCTCATACAGTATCATTATTGAAGTGTATAATGATCTCCTAGTTCTGCTCATTTCACTCAGCATCAGTTGATGTAAGTCTCTCCAAGCCTCTCTGTATTCCTCCTGTTGGTCATTTCTTACAGAACAATAATATTCCATAACCTTCATATACCATAATTTACCCAACCATTCTCCAATTGATGGGCATCCATTCATTTTCCAGTTTCTAGCCACTACAAAAAGGGCTGCCACAAACATTTTGGCACATACAGGTCCCTTTCCCTTCTTTAGTATTTCTTTGGGATATAAGCCCAGTAGTAGCACTGCTGGGTCAAAGAAAATGCACATTTTGATAACTTTTTGGGCATAATTCCAGATTGCTCTCCAGAATGGTTGGATTCTTTCACAACTCCACCAATTAATGCATCAGTGTCCCAGTTTTCCCACAGCCCCTCCAACATTCATCATTATTTGTTCCTGTCATCTTAGCCAATCTGACAGGTGTGTAATGATATCTCAGAGCTGTCTTAATTTGCATTTCTCTGATCAATAGTGATTTGGAACACTCTTTCATATGAGTGGAAATAGTTTTAATTTCATCATCTGAAATTGTCTGTTCATATCCTTTGACCATTTATCAATTGGAGAATGGCTTGATTTCTTATATATTAAAGTCAATTCTCTGTATATTTTGGAGATGAGGCCTTTATCAGAACCTTTACCTGTAAAAATGTTTTCCCAATTTGTTACTTCCCTTCTAATCTTGTTTGCATTAGTTTTGTTTGTGCAGAAACTTTTTAATTTGGTGTAATCAACATTTCCTATTTTGTGATCAATATTGGTCTCTAGTTCTCCCTTGGACACAAATTCCTTCCTCCTCCACAAGTCTGAGAGGTAATTATCCTATGTTCCTCTAATTTATTTATGATTTCGTTCTTTATGCCTAAATCTTGGACCTATTTTGATCTTATCTCAGTATGTGGTGTTAAATGTGGGTCCATGCCTAGTTTCTGCCATTAAAATGCTCAGATTAAAATAAAAATAAATAAAGGACTTAAATAACCAGATCTTAGTTTTAAAAAAAGTGAAATCAGTTATAAATGAACTCCCAAAGAAAAATGAAAAGGAACCCAGGAATCCTACCAATTATGATCTATGATACAAATGCTCATCTACATGAAGTCAGGGACTCATTAACTTATTGAGTCTAGTTCATGATCCCAGATCCAGTAGGAGTAAAATTAAGACTAGTAGAATTTGTTGGATTTGAATTTGTGATGATGAGATGAGATTGAATATTTAAAAAAAAACCTAGAAAGGCATGACATGCTTTACAGATGTAAGAAATTGTGATTGTTTGGCCCACAATTAATCCAGATGTTTGGTCCTCTGAATGCCAGACAGGCAGATGTTTGCCTCAGTTTGTGACTGCCTGGCCAGATGTTAAAGTTTTATGAAAATGGGGTCAGAATCTATTAGCACGTGTCAAGTCTGAGTCCTCTAGGGGCATATGTTTTCAGCTCAAGACATCTTCTTTCTCCTTCCCTCTCTCTGATAATTATTCTCTCTCCTTTGCCAATCTCATTCTTTTCTATATATGTTTTCCCAATGTTTATCCTAAGTACTGTTCTCTCTCCCAAAATCCAGTCCCATATTACAACTACCCACTTCATATCTACATTTGAATGTTCCAGCATGTCCAAAACAGAATTTATCATCTTCCACCAAAACAATGGAATTATCATGATCAGAAATATAGAAAGTGTATACTGTTATACAGTGATGGAAAGAAAGAGACAGCGGTAAGAAATAAAGTAATTTCTATGTCCTAGGTACAGTACTAAGCAAGCAAGACAATGCCCGACCTTACATTCAAAATGGGGAAGACAACAAATAGAGAGAAACTGTAAAAAGAGGAAGCTGAGCACCATAGTTTGGAGATGACCAGAAAATGAGATGAAGGTCTTGGTCCCATCAAGATTTTGCAAGCACTCCCCTCTCAGAACTCAGAATGGTTCTAGTAACAGAGCTCATTTTCAACAAGGAGCAGTAGTAATGATGACCAGAGAGCAGGTAGAATGGTTTGGAGATGGCCAGGATTCATGGGCACCAGAAGTTTGAGAGGGAAAGACGTTGCATGTTTGGGACTGGTTCTCACTGTCCTTTCTTGTCCTTTCTCCAGGACTTGAGACTGTGAGGGAGAAACCACCATTTTCTTCTCCCCTGCCTGATGTTCTACGTTTAATTGCCTTACCTTTTTGAAATGAGAGGGACCGAGATTATCTAAAAGGCTATCCATAGCAGGGCAGCAGAAACCCAAGGAAACCCAAGAAAACTAAAGTTCAGAAGTTACTTTATCCAATCAGAGCACCAGTAATATGGTTGCAAGGGGTTTTAGAAACATTTTCTTCCATACCATTCTTTTCTCAGAGGGGGATTCTGACATATAGGAGGAAAGAGATTGGCCAAACTCAACAAGTAAAACTAGAACCCATACTCCTTTGGCTTAGTGTGCTTTGAGGGAGCTTGATAGCATGGTCCTTAAAGCACTGAGTCAAGAGAACCTGAGTTCAAATTCAGCCTTAGACCCTTACTAGCTGTGTGATCTTGGCCAAGTCACTTAATCCCAATTTACTCCATGTATGTATGTATGCATGTATATATATATATATATATATATATATATATATATATATATATATATATATATATATATATATATGTATATATATACATATATGTATGTATATCTATGTATATCTATATGTATATATTCTAATGTCTCTTGTCCTGTGCTACTAAAGAATAGAGATTTAAATCTGAAGAGCTCTTAGATATTATTTGTCTGTCTCCCATTTTATAGGACAGGAAGGGAAACTGAGGCCCAGTGTCATGAGGCTACAATGTCATCATCATCTCATCAATACATGTATATAGTGCCAGGCACTGTAATATGGAGTTTTTATTAATTATTTATATTTTATAATATAATATATTAACATAATTATTTAATTTATTTATTTTGTTAATTACTCCAGGTCCCACAGTAAGTAGCAGAATTAAAATTTGAACCTTAGTCTTCTGAACAAAATCCAGTCCTCTTTTCAATATGTCAACTGGTTCTGAGTCAAGAAAAATGGGAGTTTTAAGAAGCAACAAATAGAAAGAGTGGAGAAAGTGTTGGAGTCATGATGACTGGAATTGAAATCCTCACTTAGAAGTATATGGTCTGTGTGATTTTAGGCAAGTCATTTGATATCTCCTATCCATGGTTCTCTTTTGTATAATGAAAAAATTGAGTTAGATCAAGAATACTTAAGCTAAGACTCATAGACCCTCAAAAGCCTCTGCATAGATTCTCAGAACTTGGATGGGAAAAATTACATTTATTTCAATAAAATAAGTTTTCTTTGAAATCCTCCAAATTTGGTTCTCTGCATTCAAAAATATGATTCTGAAAAGGGTTTCATAGACTTCCCCAGACTGTCAAAAGTCACCAAAAAAGGTTAAGAACCCTTGGAGTAGATGCTTTCTCAGATGGTTACCAATTCTAACTCTAGTCCTATGACTGAAAAGATCAGACTTATGGAGAACTGAAAAGATCAGTTATGGGTAGTTGGATTTTTGCTCAGTGTAAAACATTTTTTGTCTGAAAAGTCAGTGCAGCCCCATCTGGTATAAGTCCCCCATCCCTGGAAGCTCCCAAGCACAGGACAAAATTACTCCCTGAGAAGAGGCTGTAATGGGAATTTATGCCCTGAAAACAAAGCTGATTTGGATGCTCTTTAGTCTAAGATCTTTCTTTCTTTCTTTCTTTCTTTCTTTCTTTCTTTCTTTCTTTCTTTCTTTCTTTCTTTCTTTCTTTCTTTCTTTCTTTCTTTCTTTCTTTCTTTCTTTCTTTCTTTCTTTCTTCTCTTCCTTCCTTCCTTTCTTTCTTTCTTTCTTTCTTTCTTTCTTTCTTTCTTTCTTTCTTTCTTTCTTTCTTTCTTTCTTTCTTTCTTTCTTTCTTTCTTTCTTTCTTTCTTTCTTTCTTTCTTTTCTTCCTTCCTTCCTTCCTTCCTTCCTTCCTTCCTTCCTTCCTTCCTTCCTTCCTTCCTTCCTTCCTTCCTTTCCTTTCTTTCTTTCTTTCTTTCTTTCTTTCTTTCTTTCTTTCTTTCTTTCTTTCTTTCTTTCTTTCTTTCTTTCTTTCTTTCTTTCTTTCTTTCTTTCTTTCTTTCTTTCTTTCTTTCTTCCTTCCTTCCTTCCTTCCTTCCTTCCTTCCTTCCTTCCTTCCTTCCTTCCTTCCTTCCTTCCTTCCTTCCTTCCTTTCTTTCTTTCTTTCTTTCTTTCTTTCTTTCTTTCTTTCTTTCTTTCTTTCTTTCTTTCTTTCTTTCTTTCTTCCTTTCTTTCATTAAAGCTTTTTTTTTACGAAATATATGCATGGGTAATTTTTCAACATTAGCCCTTGTAAAAGCTTGTGTTCCAAATTTTCCCTCCTTTCCCCTAGATAGGCAGGTAGTCGAATACATGTTAAATATGTTAAACTATATGTTAAATCCAATATGTGTATACATATTTATAATTATCTTGCTGCACAAGAAAATCAGATCAAGAAGGAAAAAACCTGATTAAGAAAATAAAATGCAAGCAAACAACAACAAAATGAGTGAAAATGCTATGTTTTGTTCTACATTCATTTCCCATAGTTCTCTCTCAGGGTGTAGCTGATTCTCTTCATCACTGAACAATTGGAACTGGTTTGAGTCATCTCATTGTTGAAGAGAGCCACATCCACTAAGATCCCTTTTGACTCTGAGACTCCATGATTTTAGGGTATGAACAAGGAGGGTGGGAATGCATCCTAAAGGGACTGTGGGGGCTGGATAATTACAGAAAGCCACAGCTGGCCTAAAAAGATCTCAGGATCTGTTCTCTTGGCAGGCTGAGAGTATTATTGGGTCGGGGGGGGGGGCGGCTCTTTCTAGACACAGAAAATTCTGTCCCTGATCTCCATTCCACCCCACTCTCCAGCATCTCAGCCATCTGAATCTGATGAGGTTTATGGGGGAAAAGCAAAATAAGAAGCCCATGACCCCAAAAGTAGAGAAGTCATTATGGGCAACCTCCCCCTCATCCCTGTCCATGGGAATGCCCTCCATGCCAGCTGGTGGTGAGGGTTTCGTGTCTGCTACACCCAGTTGCCAGGGGAACTTGAGATGACTTCAGCCTTCAGTGTCATGGCTCACACTTTACTCACACACGTATGCTGCCCAAAGAACATGAGTGTCTCATGGAAACTGTGCTGAAGCCAGTTTTGTTGGCTGCCTGAGGTCTGAGACCCTGAGCTAACTTCCTGCAGTCCTAGCCAGAGCAATTCTCCCAACGGTCTGTTCTAATGACATAGTTCCTCTGCTCAAGAACCAACGGTGGCTCCCCATCATCAAAGACACTGACTCTCATATACCAGAAATGTTATGAAGGTCAAAATGGAAGGACTTGATAACTGATTAGATATAGGAAATGAGAGAAAGTGAAAAGTTAAGGATATTCAGCTTGCAAATTTGGGTTATTGGAAGGAGAATGGGTACCCCAATCGTGATAAGGAAGATTGAATGAAGGGAAGACTTTTGCAGAAAGATAATGGACATATTGATTCCAAGGTTGATTTAAGATTTTAAGATAAGTCTATGGTATACTCAGTTCAAGGATCTTGATTTTGAATTATTCAGGCACTTGGACGTGAGAGAATACATCTCAGAATCATCTGAATGGAAATGATAATTGAATTCATGGGAGTTGATGAGGTCACCAAGTAAAGTAGCAGAGAGGGAGAAGGGAAAAGGGTCCAGGACAGAGTTCTAGGAGACATCCACAATGAAGGGGTACAACCTGGATAAGCATCCAGCAGAGAAGACTGAGAAATGTTCTAACAGATAGGAGAGTCAGGAGGGAGTAGCTTCCCAAAAACTTAGAGAAAAAAAGAATATCAAGGAGAAAAGGGGGGAGAGCTACAGAGAGATCAAGAAGAATGAGGGGATGATTAGGAAAGGGCCATTAGATTTGGGAATTGAGAGATCTTTGGAAAGAACAGTTTCAATTGAATTAGGAAATCAGAAGCTGGAGGAGGAAAAATGGAGGTATTCATTGCAGATGGCCTCCTTAAGGAATTTAGCCTCAAAGGGCAGAGGAAATAGAGAATAGTTAATGGGGATAGAAGTATGAAGTGAGGGGCTTTTGAGGATGGAAGAGACACGGACATGTTTGACATGTAGGGAAGGAGCCAGTAGACAAGGAAGGAAGAGTGGGAATGAAGAGGAGAAATGGAGGAAGAAGTGGATGGAATGGGATCATTTGAACAAGCAGATGGGTTTAGCCTTGATATGGAGCAAGGCCATGCCATTATGTGAGATGGTGAAGGAGGAGAGAATGGTAGAAGTTACCTGAGAAGAGGTGAGGAAGAAAGGAGAAGAGGGAGCGCTTGGGGAATGTCCTCAAACTATTGGTGAAGAGCCTTGTCCAGAGTCACACCAGTAGCAGAGCTGTTGGGAAGTTCCTAAATGAGTCAAGTTTGCTCTTCTATAACTTCCCCTGAATTGCTCTTGGTTCTACTCTCTGGGGATATAAAAAAACATACTTGAGCCCCCTTTCATATGCCAAACCTTCAATATTTAGAGACTATAATTTTGACTTTCTTCTGCTTAAATATCCTTAATTCCATCAACTGCTCCTTGAGTGCCATTGTTCTGAGGACCTCATCATCCTCCCTTTCTTGGAATAATGTGTTCTAGCTTGTTAAAGCCAAAATGTGGCACCTGAATTGGACATAGTGCTCCAGATGTGATTCTATGAGGGAGGATAAAAGCAATGTTCTAAGTGTCATTTTTTTCCATTATTCATTTTTTTTGTTTTCCATTAATTTTACATTAATGTGCAAAGAAGGGAAAATGATTATTCCAATCTCCTCTATATGCCTCAGAGCTTTGTTGAGTGATATTTACTCTATTTACTTTTTAAATTAATTTTAATTTAATTTAATTTACTATATTTGCCAAAAGGCAAAAACAGTGGACTCAACCAGAAATGTTAATCCTCAACCTTATCTCCACCACTTACTATGTGATCTTGAATAAATTCCTTCCCCTCTCTTGGTCTCAGTTTCTTCCTCCAAGGAAAGGGGTAGAGAGAAGAGTAGAGAGGGAGTAGATTATCTCTACTAATCCTATCTTTTAACCTGCAGGTAATCAGATTCTATAATCCTAGCCTATGGGTAGTTTAGCCTCAATACCTGATTGCTTTGATCAGCCGATCCTTCCTTCATACTTCCTCCTATCCCTTAGGGTCTGGTTTTCAGGAATCATGATGATAGAGAAAGAATGTTTAGCTTGGTTCCGATCTTTCCCAGCTTTGTTGCTTATTACCTACTGGAAGACTGATCTTCATGAGTTTAAATCCAACCTCAGACACTGGTTGGGCAAGTCACTTAATCCTGTTTACCTCAGTTTTCTCATCTGTAAAATGAGCTAAAGGAGGAAATGGCAACCCACTCTAGCATCTTTGCCAAAATAAATAAATAAAGCCAGATGGAGTCACAGAGACAGATAGAACTGAAAAACAAGCACACACCTATCTGGATAAATCACAACCACTCAGAGCCCCTTAATGACAAGAATTGTAGCTTTGTTTTCTTTCTTTTTTTTTTTTTAACCATTTCTCTCGTTATTATTATGACCTTGGCAAAGAATGAGAAACAGGAATATTTCTCCATTCAAAGAAGAAGGGGAAAAAGAGGGCAATGCTTAACATGACTCTTACTTACAGGATGTTGCATTTTTCTTTGGATATTTCAAATTTAACATAGTAGTTTCCACACTGCCCTGTTTGTTCAATTTTATTTTTATAGTATTCTAATCTTCCAATTACATGTAAAGTTAGTTTTCAACACTTTTATGAAATTTTGAGTTCTAATTTTTTTCTCCCTCTCTTCCCTCCTCCTTCTCTAAAGCACCAAGCAATCTGATACAAGTTATACATATACAATCATTTTTAACCTATTTCCATATTAGTCTTGTTGTGAAAAAAATCAAACAAAAAGGAAAAGCTGTGAGAAAAAAAAAAAGCAGCAACAACAAAAAAGATGAAAATAGTATGTTTCAATCCACATTCAGTGGATCCAGAGAGATCCAGAGAGATAGTTCTCTCTCTAGATGAATTTTTCCATCCCAGGTCTATTGAAATTTCCTTGGATCACTATATTCCTAAGAAGTGCTAAGTTTATCATAATTGATCATCACATGATCTTCGTTGCTGTGTATAATGCTCTCCTGGTCCTGCTCATTTCACTCAGCATCAGTTGATGTAAGTCTCTCCAGGCCTTTCTGAAATCATCCTGCTGGTCATTTCTTACAGAACAATAACATTCTATAACATTCATATACCATAATTTAGTCAGACATTCTCCTATTGATGAGCATCCACTCAGTTTCCATTTCCTTGCCACTTCAAAGAGGGCTGCCACAAACATTCTTGCAAACGTGGGTCCTTTTCCTTCTTTCATGACCTCTTCAGGATACAGACCCCTGTTTTCCCCTTCTTTGTCTCCTACAAGAGCTGGCACATATTTCTGATACTATCCTCAATTCCCAACCTTTGGGTTATTGGGATACTCCAATATTCTAAAGGACACTGGGAGGTGACGACCCTCCTCTCTTTGACGTTTAAATGTTCTGAGTTTGACCTCAACTTCTGCTCAGCCTATTCTTTTCCTCGGTACCAGGATTCTTATAGATGTAGAAGGGGAAGTCAGAAGTTGGGGAGCCTTCACTCACTTTGAAGCAGCCAGTAAGACTTTAGTGAGAAGCTTTTAGAGGTCTCAGGATCATAGAATCACAAAATATTGGAGCTGAAATAGACTTTTAGAATTGTCTAGCACGGCCCCCTACTCTAGACTGGTGTTCCTATGGGCTCTCATTTTAAAGATGAGAAACTGAGACCCACGAGGGAAAATAACCCAGGTTCAAAGAATTAGGAAGACGACATGAATTCTGGTCATCTGGCTCCAAAACTGGGATTTAAACTGGGAAATCGAAGAGAGAAGGCTAGAGATCTGGACTTGCTTGCCAGAGGTATATGAAATTCCTTCCCACAGAGTCAGGAGACAGAAGCTTTATTGATTGTGTAGGGAAAAGGGAAGAGAAGAGGCAAAGCAAAGAGGGAGGTGATGTCTGAAGTTTTCTGGGGGGATCCTTCCCATAGAGACTTCTTTGCCATTTACCCTGTGAGGGGTGGGGGGCTCTGTGTAGGAAGACCACAGTCCTCTTCTGTATCCCAGTTCCAATACCCCCAAGCCCTCCAAGTTGGACCCCTCCCCTCTCATCCTACTCCCCCCACCATGAAATCTGACCTTTGCTGAATCAGGTTGCCTCTCTCCAGGGGCTGTCTGAGGAACATCTGTTCAGTCACCAGCTGCTGGGCTTCTTCCTCATCGGTGGCTCCCTTTCTCTTTCTGTCTCTCGTTCTTTGTGTGGCTCTCTTTTCTCTCTCTCCATCTCTGTCTCTCTGTCTCTGTCTCTGATTCTCTCTGTGTGTTCTGTCTCTGTCTCTCTGACACACACATATTCTCTCTCTGTCTCTCTTTTCTGTCTGTTTCATTCTGTATGGGTCTCTCTGCCATACACACATTCTTTCTCTGTCTCTTTCTCTCTGTGTCTCTCTTTTCTCTCTGTCTCTCTGTTTCTCCATCTGTATGTCTTTCTCAGTCTCTGTCCCTCTCTCTTTTCTCTCTCTATCTCTTTCTCTCTCTGTTTCTCTCTCTCTATGTGTGTCTCTGTTTCTCTGTCTCTGCCTGCCTATCTGTCTGTCTTTCTCTATTTTTCTATCTCTCTGTCTCTGTCTTTCTCTGTCTCTCTCTCTCCCCCCCCCATATGCAGCAAGCCCTGCCAGGATTTCCGATCCTAATTCCTCCCCACAGATCTTATTCCCTCACCAGCCAATTCTTACAGCCAGGGCAGTCTGGAGGGATCTGGAGCCAGGGGGACTGGAGAAAGGGATGGGGGAAAACAGCAAGAAATTAAATGAAGCTGAGATGACTTTATCAACCTGAATCTATGAGAAAACAATCCCTTTTCCCATGGAAGCCTGGTGCAGCAGCCCCTGCCCTCCCCCCCCTTCCATAATGTGCTGCCAGAAAAAGGAAAGAATGATTTTTTTCCGTTTTGGAGCCAGAAAGCCTACCTTGGGATCCCCGCTTTGATTACTTCTCCTATTTCCTCGACTGTGAAATGGGGGTTTGACTAGATAAATGATACTGAAGTTACATCCAACACTAAAATCTTATGATTTTCCCATTGTTCTCCCTTTTCACATATGGGGAAGTTGAGGCCCAACTCATTTCCCTATGCAGAGTCACAGTGATTTTGCAGCAGAATCAGAGCTCAAACTGTATTTTCAGATGAAGTAATTGATCTTGAAAACATTGGCCTTGGGATGGCCTGGGTACAAGTTCAAATCTAGTCTCTGACACATACTAATTGTGTGACTTAAGTCGCTTAACTTGTGTCTGCCTCAATTTCCTATTCTCTAAAATGGGGATGATAATGGCACCTCCTTTTGGGGTCAGGAAAGAGGATCTAGAACTGTGAATTCTTTAGTGTGGGGGAACTCCCAGCATAAATGCTCCCTCTACTAAAGCTGATTGGACAATTTCTCAGGAACTTGAATTCAATGAACATTTATTATGCTTATTGATCTACTGTGAGTTTATTTATCTACTGTATGTGGACACTGGGAATACAGAAAAAAATCAAGTGACAGTTCCTGCCTTTTAGGAGCTTACAATCCAGTGGGAGAGACAGCATGTAACCCAATATATACAAAGCAAGAGAGATACAATACAGGCTAAATAGGAAATCATTCAAAGAAGGAAAACATTGGAATAGGAGGGGTTGGAAACGCTTCCTGTGGAAGGTGGGATTTTAGTTGGGACTTAGAGGAAGTAAAGAGACCAGTAGTCAGTGTGGAGGAAGGACAGAGTTACAGGCACATGAGACACCCAGAGAAAATGCTCAGAGCTGTGAGGAGGTCCTCCCTAGTTATCTGGCTGTGTATTTAAATTCTTCATATATTATGTGAATTCTATCTCTCCTCTCTTAGAGCAGAGTCTGTATTGTTTTCTCATCTCTTTAGTAATCTGGATTAATCACATGGAAAGCAGGAAGGTGAAGTGATAGTGAGGGATGGAAAAAAAGGCTTTTAGGTTTAGTTAGTCCTTTTGTTTAAGGGAAAGGGAAGATGAGCTATGTTGTCAGAAGGGGAAAAGAAGTCCTCCCTCTTCTTCAAAGTCTTGATTGTTTTTTGTTTTTCATTTTTCCCAGAGATAGAATCCTCTGTTTCTCTTTCAAAAGTCTTGGCTTGTCTGTGCCTGTACAACCTCATAAGGGGACTACCCGGTTCCTTATAAGATAATGAGTTTCCCATTACTGAAACTCTCCAACTGGTGCCTGAGATCTCCTACTTCTAGAATCATGATCTCTTATAAAATATTCTCTATACTATTTTAGTTCTTGACCTTGGGGTCTATTAGAAATCCTAAATCTTTTTCAAAACTGCTGTCCACCATACATCTCCTGTCAGTTATTAGTGAAACTGATTTATTTTAGACCCAAGTCCAGAACTTTATATTTATCTCTATTAAGATTCACTTGTTTGATTTAGCCCATGGTTCCAGTTTCCATATCTCTGTGCTTAGGCTAATATAAAAAGTTACTTCACTCTTCTCCCCAAGAATTCCTTTTGAATAAAGCAAACCCTTCCAGTGACAGGAAACTCCATAGCTGACCAGGCAGCTCATTCCATTTTGAAGGCATTTCTCTGTGTTTGAAAATTTCTCTTTATACCACTTGTTAGGGATCTTTATAAGGGATGCCCTGCTGAGATATGGCTTGGACTATGTGGCCTGTGAGGTCTGAGAGACAGCATTGGATAGTAGACAGAACAAGCTAAACTTGATTTAGAATGGATTGACATACCATTAAAATGTGGCCCAGAAATCTGAACACACTTTCATATATATGATAAGCTCATATTATACCATGAATAAACATGAACGTGGTTGCAGTCAACAAATCACAGCTGGCACAGGCTGGCAGAGATCTTTGCAGGTGAATGATCCCCTTTCTTGGATGGGGCATCTTTGGTGAACATTTGTGGGTGCCCAGCTGCCTCTGAAGAAACTCCTCAGACACAACAGAAGTTCCCTTCATTTTATTTTCACCTGGGGTTAATGAGCAAATCTAAGAAGTCTGGAGGAGCCAGACTCAACAAAACCAGCTGCCTGATTTGAGGCCTGTGGGGACCCCTTTTAAAACAATACACCACTCTCTTAGCCAGCTGTTCACTTCCCGAACTGCCTTTCTCTTCTGAATCTCCTTCCCATCAAAAAGTGCTAGAAATGGAAATACATGTATGACTCCAAGACCAAGGTTAAAAATGTTTTCCAGGCTCTGTCCACAGGCATCCTTTATTTGCAGATGAATCAGCTGAAACGTGTAGTGATTGTGAATTTGGCAATTTTTAGGAAGCTGCCCTGTCCTAGATATATTTCTTAGGAAGATAGGGAGACAACCTCTTACTTTCTATCAAAGTGCCATCATCAAGGAGGAACCAAGATGGCAGAGTAAAAGCAGGGACTTGCCTGTGCTCTTTGAAATTCCCCTCCAAACAACTTCAAAATAATTGCTCAAAACAAATTTTGAAGCAGCAGAACCCCCCAAAATTACAGGGTTAAGTTTTCAGACCATGAGAGATTAAAAGGTTGGGACAAAATTCTGTCTCACTAGGGTGAGAGAGAAGCATATTCCAGCCCAGGATGTAGCTAGCAAGCCAGCAGCCTGCTTTGGGGGAGACTGAATTGCAGTGGTTCCTAGAGCCCACAGATGGTAAGAATGACCACACCCCTTTTTATATCATATATCAAGAACTGAAAACTTACAAACCCTCAGAACCAGATCTAAAAATAGCAGCATGAAAAACCTGAAGCTTGGGAGAGTGCTTCTTTCTCCAGGAGCAGAGCCCAGTTTTAACATAAAAGTCAATAAATAACCTGGAAAAATTAGCAAACTGCAGGGGAAAAAAATCTGAGCATAGAAAATTACAATAGTGATAGGGAAGATCAAAACACAACAATGTAAAAAAAAAAAAAAAAACAGGGTCCATAAAAAAAAAAAAAAAGTGAATTGGCTTTAAACTTGAAAAAAATCACTGGAAGAGCTTAAAAAAAAAATAAAAGGATTTTAAAATTAAATGGGGGTGGGGTGCGGAACCAAGATGGTGGAGAGGATACATAATTCTTTCTGAGCTCTCCTGTTACCCTCACACTAATGACAAAATTCAGCCTCTGAAATAGTTCTGTACTGCTAGAATCCACAAATATTGGGAGTGCAGCAAATTATCAGCAGAGGATGATTTTGAAGATCGCCAGAAAAGATCTGTTTTAGTTGGGTTTGGGCAGGAGGAGCCAGATGAGACCAGCAAATGCTGAGCAATGAGGAAGAGGGGGTGAGGGGCAGTCTCCACAGGGCAGAGAATCTACAGGGAGGATTCTACCACAGTGTTGGCCACTCTGCCCTGGTTGGAAGCCAGTAGATCAGCAGAGAAGTTATAAAATGTCCAACACAACACAAAAAGTAAAGAATGAACCCCAAAGCACTGGAGTCTCACGGGACCTGGCCATACCCACCCAGCACCGGGAGTGACTCAGCGTGATCTGTCACGGCTTCTGGGTGTTTGTAGCAGAAGCTTAGAACTTCTGTTCCCTAAAAGCAGATCCAAACTTAAAAAAAAAAAAAAGAGCTAAAAGGCAAAACGAGCTCTAACTATACATAATTTCTATAGTGAAAGAGAACAGAATTCAAACCTGAGGTAACTAAAAGCAGATTGTCTCCTGATGAAGCCCCAAAGGGTGATATAACCTGGTCCCTATCACACAAGGCTCTCCTAGAAGAAATTAAAAAGGATCTTAAAGAGAGCTAGAAGAAAAATGGGGAAAGGAAAGGAAAACTCTGCAAGAGGGTTGGAAAAGGCATATAACTCACTAAAAAATAGAGTGGAAAAAGAAAACAACTCCCTGAAAAACAAAATATGTGAACTGGAAAAGGTAAAGAATTCCCAGGAAAACAGAATTTGTGAATTGGAAAAAGAAAATAACTCCTTAAATTTTTTTTTTTTTTTTTTTTTTGTGAAATGGAAAAAAAAATCCATTGAACAAAACAATTCATTTAAAAACTCAATTAGACAAATACAAAAAGAAGTTAAAAAAAAGTAAATGAAGAAAATAATTCATTAAAAATCAGAACTAAACAAATGGAAATGAATGACTCAAAGAGACATCAAGAATCAGTCAACTAAAAAAAAAAAAGAAAAGAAAAAATAGAAAAAATGTTAACTATCTACTTGGGAAAACAACAGACCTGGAAAATAGATCTAGGAGAGATAATCTAAGGATTATTGGGCTCCCTGAAAACCATGATGAAAAAAAAGAGCCTATACACTATTTTTCAGGAAATCATCAAAGAGAACTGCCCAGACTGGATTAAAAGCCAGAATCCTACAATATGTTGTTTACAGGAAACACATTTAAATCAGGGTGATACATTCAGAGTAAAGGTAAAAGGCTGGAGCAGAATGTATTATGCTTCAGGTAAAGTAAAAAAAAAAAAAAAAAAAAAAAAAAAAAAAAAAAAGCTATCCTGATTTCATATCAAGCAAAAGCAAAAAATGATCTAATTAAAAGAGATAAGGAAGGAAACTATATCTTGCTAAAGGGTAACATAGATAATGAAGCAATATCAATACTAAACATATATGCACCAAGTAGTACAGCATCTGAATTCCTAAAGGAAAAGTTAAGAGAGCTGCAAAAAGAAATAGACAGCAAAACTATAATAGTGGGAGATCTCAACCTTGCACTCTCTGAACTAGATAAATAAAACCACAAAATAAATAAGAAAGAAGTTAAAGAGGTAAATAGAACACTAGAAAAGTTAGATATGATAGATCTTCAGAGAAAACTAAGTGGAGACAAAAAGGAGTACATTTTCTTCTCAGCAGTTCATGGAACCTATACAAAAATTGGCCATATATTAGGACAAAAGACCTCAAAATCAATTGCAGAAAGACAGAAATAGTAAGTGCATTCTTTTCAGATCACAATGCAATAAAAACTTCATCCAATAAAAAGCCAAGGGGAAACAGACCAAAAAGTAATTGGAAATGAAATAATCTCATCCTAAAGAATTAATAGATGAAACAGCAAATCATAGACACAATAATTTCATCAAATTAGAATGACAATAATGAGCCAACATAACAAAATTTATGGGATGCAGCCAAAGCAGTAATAAGGGGAAATTTTATATCTCTAGAGGCTTACTTGCATAAAATAGAAAAAGAGAAGATCACTGAATTGGGCTTGCAACTAAAAAAGCTAGAAAAAGAACAAATTAAACACCCCCCAATCAAATACTAAACTTGAAATTCTAAAAATAAAAGGAGAGATTAATAAAATTGAAAGTAAAAAAAAAAAAACTATTGAATTAATAAATAAAACTAAGAATTGGTTTTAGGGAAAAAAAACCAACAAAATAAATAAACCTTTAGTAAATTTGATTAGAAAAAGGAAAGAAGAAAATCAAATTGTTAGTCTTAAAAATGAAAAGGGAAAACTTTCCACTAATGAAGAAGAAATTAGAGCAATAATTAGGAGTTACTTTGCCCAAATTTATGCCAACAAATTTGATAACCTATATAAAATGGATGAATACCTACAAAAATATAGGTTGCTCAGATTAACAGAGGAGAAGTAAATTGATTAAATAGTCTTATTTCAGAAAAAGAAGTAGAACAAGCTATTAATCAACTCCCTAAGAAAAAATCCCCAGGACCAGATGGATTAACATGTGAATTCTACCAAACATTTAAAGAAGAATTGGCCCCAATACTCTATAAACTATCTGAAAAAATAAGGATTGAAGGAGTCCTACCAAGTTCCTTTTACAACACAGACATGATACTAATACCTAAACCAGGTAGGACAAAAACAGAAAGAAAATTATAGACCAATGTCCCTAATGAATATTGATGCAAAAATCTTAAATAAAATATTAGGAAAGAGATTAAAGAAAATTTTCCCCAGGATAATACACCATGAACAAGTAGAATTTTATACCAGGAATGCAGGGCTGGTTCAATATTAGGAAAACTATTAGCATAATTGATTATATCAAAAACCAAATTAACAAAAACCAAAGATTATCTCAATAGAAATAGAAAAAGCATTTGATAAAATCCAATACCCATTCCTATTAAAAACACTAGAGAGTATAGGAATAAATAACTTTTCCTTAAAATAATCAATAGCATCTATTTAAAACCATCAGTAAGCATCACATGTAATGGGGATAAACTGGAACCATTCCCAACAAAAATTAAGTTAAAGGACTTTGAATAGGTCAAGAGGAAACCAAATTATCACTTTTTGCAGATGATATGATGGTATACTTAGAGAACCCCAGAGAATTTACTTAAAAAGCTATTAGAAATATTCCACAACTTTAGCAAGGTTGCAGGATACAAAATAAATTCACATAAATCATCAACATTTTTATATATCACTAACAAAATCCAACAGCAAGAGATACAAAGAGAAATTCCATTTAAAATAACTGCCAATAGAAATTAGATATGGATCCACACTTAACATCATATACCAAGATAAGATCAAAATGGGTCCATGATTTAGGCATAAAGAGGGAGATAATAAATAGATTAGAGGAACAGAGGATAATCTACCTCTCAGACTTGTGGAGGAGGAAGGAATTTATGACCAGAGGAGAACTAGAGATCATTATTGATCACAAAATAGAAGATTTTGATTACATCAAACTAAAAAGTTTCTGTACAAATAATACTAATGCAAACAAGATTAGAATGGAAGTAACAAATTGGGAAAATATTTTTAAAAACAAAGGTTCTGACAAAGGTCTCATTTCCAAAATATATAGAGAACTCACCCTAATTTATAAGAAACTGAACCATTCTCCAATTGATAAATGGTCAAAGGATATGAACAGACAATTCTCAGAGGAAGAAATTGAAACTATATCCACTCACATGAAAGAGTGTTCCAAATCACTATTGATCAGAGAAATGCAAATTAAGACAACTCTGAGATACCACTACACACCTGTCAGATTGGCTAAGATGACAGGAACAAATAATGATGAATGTTGGAGGGGATGTGGGGAAACTGGGACACTAATACATTGCTGGTGGAGTTGTGAAAGAATCCAGCCATTCTGGAGAGCAATCTGGAATTATGCCCCAAAAGTTATCAAACTGTGCATACCCTTTGACCCAGCAGCGCTACTACTGGGCTTATATCCCAAAGAAATACTAAAGAGCGGAAAGAGACATATATGTGCCAAAATGTTTGTGGCAGCTCTTTTTGTTGTAGCTAGAAACTGGAAGATGAATGGATGTCCATCAGTTGGAGAATGGTTGGGTAAATTATGGTATATGAAGGTTATGGAATATTATTGCTCTGTAAGAAATGACCAGCAGGAGGAATACAGAGAGGCCTGGAGAGACTTAAATCAACTGATGCTGAGTGAAATGAGCAGAACCAGAAGATCACTGTACACTTCAACAACAATACTGTATGAGGATGTATTCTGATGGAAGTGGAAATCTTCAACATAAAGAAGATCCAACTCACTTCCAGTTGATCAATGATGGACAGAGGTAGCTAGACCCAGAGAAGAAACACTGGGAAGTGAATGTAAATTGTTAGCACTAATATCTGTCTGCCCAGGTTACATGTACCTTCGGAATCTAAAGTTTATTGTGCAACAAGAAAATGATATTCACACACATGTATTGTATCTAGACTATATTGTAACACATGTAAAATGTATGGGATTGCCTGTCATCAGGGGGAGGGAATAGAGGGAGGGGGGGATAATTTGGAAAAATGAATACAAGGGATAATATTATAAAATATATATATATAATAAAAAATTATTAAGTAAAAAAATAAATAAATAAATAACTGCCAATAGTATAAGATATTTGGGAATCTATCTGCCAAGGGAAAGTCAAGAACTATATGAGCAAAACTACAAAACACTTTCCACAGAAATGAAGTCAGATCTAAACAATTGGAAAAATATTAAGTGCTCTTGGATAGGTTGCGAATAATAAAGATGACAATACTATCTAAATTAATGTATTTATTTAGTGCTATACCAATCAGACTCCCAAGAAACTATTTTACTGACCTAGAAAAAATAACAAAATTCATCTGGAAGAACAAAAGGTCAAGAATTTCAAGGGAACTAATGAAAAATAAATCAAATGAAGGTAGCCTAGCTGTACCAGATCTAAAACTATATTATAAAGGCAGTGGTCATCAAAACCATTTGGTATTGGCTAAGAAATAAACTGGTTGATCAGTGGAATAGATTAGGTTCACAGGACAAAATAGTTAATAACTATAGTAATCTAGTGTTTGAAAAACTCAAAAACTCCAGCTTTTGGAATAAGAATACATTATTTGACAAAAACTGCTGGAAAAATTGGAAACTCGTATGGCAGAAACTAGACATTGACCCACACTTAACACCATACACCAAGATAAGGTTAAAATAGGTTCATAATCTAGACATAAAGAATGAGATTATAAATAAATTAGAATAGGATAATTTACCTCTCAGACCTGTGGAGAAGGAAGGAATTTGTGACCAAAGAAGAACTAGAGATCATTACTGATCACAAAATAGAAAATTTTGATTATATGAAGTTAAAAAGTTTTTCTACAAAGAAAACTAATACAGACAAGATTAGAAGGGAAGCAATAAACTGGGAAAACATTTTTACATTCAAAAGTTTTGATAAAGGCCTCATTTCCAAAATATATAGAGAATTGACTCTAATTTATAAGAAATCAAGTCATTCTCCAATTGATAAATGGTCAAAGGATATGAACAGATAATTTTCAGATGATGAAATTGAAACTATTTCCACTCATATGAAAGAATGTTCCAAATCACTATTGATCAGAGAAATGCAAATTAAGACAACTCTGAAATACTACTACACACCTGTCAGATTGGCTAAGATGACAGGAAAAAATAATGATGAATATAGGAGGGGATGCGGGAAAACTGGGACATTGAAGCATTGTTGGTGGAGTTGTGAATGAACCCAACCATTCTGGAGACCAATCTGGAACTATGCCCAGAAAGTTATCAAACTGTCCATACCCTTTGATCCAGCAGTGCTACCACTGGGCTTATATCCCAAAGAAATACTAAAGAAAGGAAAGGGACCTGTATGTGCCAAAATGTTTGTGGCAGCCCTTTTTGTAGTGGCTAGAAACTGGAAATTGAATTGAATGCACGTCAACTGGAGCATGTATGAATAAATTATTGTATATGAATGTTATGGAATATTATTGTTCTGTAAGAAATGACCAGCAGGATAATTTCAGAAAGGCCTGAAGAGTCTTACATGAATTGACACTAAGTGAAATGAGCAGAACCAGGAGACCATTATATACGGCAACAAGATTATATGATGATCAACTGATGGATGTGGCTCTCTTCAACAAGGAGATGTTTCAAACCAGTTCCAATTGTTCAGTTTTGAAGAGAATCAGCTACACCCAGAGAGAGAACTATGGGAAGTGGGTGTGATCCATACCATAGCATTTCCACTCTTTCTGTTATTGTTTCCTTTGCTTGCATTTTTATTTTCCTTCTCAGGTTTTTTTTTTTTTCTTTCTTTCTATATCCGATTTTTCTTGTGCAGCAAGATAATTATTTAAATATGTATACATATATTGGATTTAACATATACTTTAACATATTTAACATGTATTGGACTACCTGCCATCTAGGGGACGGGGTGGGGGGAAGGAGGGGAAAAGATAAAACACAAGGTTTTGCAAGGGTCAATGTTGAAAAATTACTCATGCATATGTTTTGTAAATAAAAAGCTATAATAAAAAAATTAAATAAGAAAAAAGGAGAGAAATACTGGGGGGAAAAAAACCAGAATGATGCCAAAAAAGCATGACCAAAGAGTTCAACAGCTTGGTAAAGGAGGCACAAAAATACTGAGGAAAATAAGACCTTAAAAAGCAGGATTTATCAAATGGAAAAGTAGGTATAAAAGCTCACGGAAGAATAGAACTTAAAGAAATGGAACTAGAAAATTGATATCTAATGATTCTGTGAGGCATCAAAAAACAATAAAACAAATTCAAAAAGATGAGGAAAATTGAAGAAATATGAAATATCTCATTGGAAAAAGAACTAAGTTAGAAAATGGATAAAGAAGAGTTAATGTGCCATTAGACATCTGAAAGTCAAGATCAAAAAAGGAGTTGACATCATTTCTCAAGAAACTATCATGGAAAAACTATCCTGATGTCCTAGAACTTGAAGATAAAAAGGAAATTGGAAGAATCCAGTGATCACTTCCTGAAAGAGATCCAAAAATGAAAATTTTCTGTTATAACCAAATTTCAAAGCTCCCAAGTCAAGGAGAAAATACTGCAAGTAGCCAAAAGAAACAATTCAAATTTCATGGTCCCACAGTCAGAATTATACAAGATTTAGCAGCTTCTACATTTAAAGGATTAGAGAACTTAGAAAATGATATTCAAGAAGACAATGGAACTAGAATTACAACCAAGATTCTCCTACCCAGTCAAACTGAATATAAACTTACAGGGGGAAAATTGATATTTAATGAATTAGAAGACTTTCAAGCATTCCTGATGAAAAGACCAGAGTTGAATAGAAAATTTGACTTTTAAGTATAAAAGTCAAAAAAAAGCATAAAAAAAGTAAAAAGTGAAGAGAAATCATAAAGAATTCAATAAGCTTATACTGTTACATTCCCACATGGGAAGATAATACTTGTAACTCCCAAGAACAGAGCTTATACAGTGGAGGAAAAAGACAATCTTGAACCTTACTCTTTGAGCACTGGCTCAAAAAGGGAATAACATACAATCTCAGTGCATTGAAATCTATCTTATAGTAGGAAAGGAAGGGAGAAGAGAAAGGTAGGATCTGATACAAGACAGAGGAGCTTGAAGGAGGCAGTAGAAGCAAAATGTTTTGAAGAGAAACAGGGTGAAAGGAGAGAGAATAAATGGGGAAAATAGGAGGGAAGGAAATACACAGTTATCATAACTGAAAAATTTTACAGCAATTTTCTCAAATATTTAGAGTAACAAGTAAAATGTAAAACATTCTATTCTCCAACTGATAAATGTTCAAAGAATATGACTAGGCAATTTTCAGATGATAAAATCAAAGCCATCATTAGTCAAATGGGAAAAAAATGCTCTAAATTGCTATTGATTAGGAAAACACAATTTAAAAAAGAATAAAAGATATATAAAAATATGCATAGCAGTTCTTTTTGTGTTGGCAAAGAACTGGAAATTGAGGGAATGCCTATCAATTGGAGAATAGCTGAAAAACTTGTGGTATGTGGGGGTAACTAGGTGGTGCAATAGATAGAGCACTGGTCTTGAAGTCAGGAGGACCTGAGTTCAAGTGATCTCAGACACTTAATATTTCCAAGTTGTATGACCATAGGCAACTCACTTAATTGCCCCAATAACAAAAAATAGAGAGAGAGAAAAACTGAGTCAGATTTGTAAGAATACAAGTCATTTTCCAATTGATAGTCAAAGGATGTGAACAGGCAATTTTTGGATGAAGAAATTAAAATCATCTATAGACATATGAAAAAATGCTCTAAATTACTATTAATTAGAAGAATGCAAATTAAAACAACCATAAGGTACCACCTCACACTCAACAGATTGGCTAACATGAAATAAAAGAAAAATGATAAATGTTGGAGAGGATGAAGGAAAATTAGAACACTAATACATTGTTGATGGAATTGTGAACTTCTATATACATCCAGAGAAATGGAGTCTGAATGTAGATTGAAGCATGCTATTTTTATTTTTGTTGTTTTTTCTTTCTGATGGTTTTTCCTTTTTGTTCTGATTCTTTTATTTGGAAATGTTTAATCTGATGGTACATGTATAACCTATATCAGATTGCTCACTGTGTTAGGTAAAGTGTAAGGGGAGAGAGAAAGGGAGAAAAAGATGGAAGTCAAAATACTATAAAAGTAAGTAAATAAATGAATGAATGAATTTTTAAAAATAAATGTTAAGAACCGTTTTTTGGGACTTCCGGCCAAGATGGCGGCGTGGAGGCAGACAGCTGCTTGAGCTCCTCGTTTTCTCTCAGAACTTAGTTCATGACAAGCCTCTGACTTAATGCTTGACCCAGAAAAAAATCCACAAATTATCACCAAGAGAAGACATCCTTGAAAGTCGCCAGAAAAGGTCTGTGTTTGTTCGGGGGAGGGTCAATCAGACTGGGCGCAGACTGAGGGCAGACAGCCAGAGCAAGACAGGCAGCTCACACAGCTCAGACCGGAGGGGGAGGGGTGTGATCTCTGCAGTTTCTGCGAAAGGGCTTTTGCCCCAGTGTGGATGCTCCGTCTTGGCAGCAAGCCAGGAGCGGTGGAGAGGGTGTAAACACTGGAGGTGAAGATTAAAACCCCAGAAAGCCAGCGTCTCTCAGAGCCCGGCCACCCCCAACCCCCACCTGGACTGACTCGGTGCGTTCTCAGAGCCTCAGAGCGCAGACTCAGTACAGTCATTGCTGTTCTGTTAGTGGCTCTCTGCTGCCCTACCCCCAGTCTGTAGAGGAAGCCCATTAATACCATCCAGCCCTATCCCCCGCAAAACAGACCAATTGTTTCTCTTGTCAGTTTGTTTTCTTTGATTCCTACTCTGACAAAATGAACAAAAAATTCAAAAGGGCTCTAACCATTGACAGCTTCTGTGTGGAGAGGGAGCAGACTTCAAATGCTGAAGAGACTAGGAACAGAATGTCCCCAGATGTATCCCCTGGGAGGGATATAAGCTGCTCCTGAATACAAAAGAACCTCATAGAGGAAATCAAAAAGGCTCTCACAAGAGAGCTGGAAGAGAAATGGGAAAAGGAAAGGGAAGCTTGGCAAGAGAGCCTGGAGAAGTCATCCCATGCATTCAAAGACAGAGTGGATAAAGAAATCAAATCATTGAGAAACAAGATTAGTGAGCTGGAAAAGGTAAACAACTCCAAGGAAAACAGGATTAGAGAGCTGGAAAAAGAAATCAGCTCTCTAAAAAATACAATGGAAAAAAATTCCATAGAAGATAAAAACTCAATTGGACAATTACAAAGAGATATAAAAAAAGTGAGTGAAGAAAATACATCATTGAAAATTAGACTGGAACAAGTAGAAATGAATGACTCAAGGAGAAACCAAGAGGGAGTCAAGCAAAACCAGAGAAATGAGACAATTGAAAAGACTGTCAAGTACCTTACCAGAAAGACAACAGACCTGGAAAACAGATCCAGGAGAGACAATTTGAGAATAATCGGACTCCCTGAAAAATGGGAGGAAAAAAAGAGCTTGGACACCATTTTCGAGGAAATTATCAAAGAGAACTGCCCAGACGTTTTGGAAACAGAGGGTAAAATAGACATTGAGAAAATTCATCGATCACCTACTGAAAGGGACCCTAAAATCAAAACGCCAAGAAATATAGTGGCCAAGTTCAAGAACCATCAGACAAAGGAAAAGATATTGGAAGCTGCTAGAAAAAAACAATTCAGATATGGAGGATCCACAATAAGGATAACACAGGATCTAGCAGCGTCCACATTAAAAGAACGCAGGGCCTGGAACATGATATTCCGAAAGGCTAAGGAACTTGGTATGCAGCCAAGAGTGACTTACCCAGCAAGAATGAGCATCATTTTCCAGGGAAGAAGATGGACATTTAACGAAATAAATGAATTCCATCTATTTTTGATGAAAAAACCAGACCTACATAAAAGGTTTGATCTTCAAATACAGAACTCAAGAGACTTCTAAAAAAGGTAAAAAGAAATCTTGAGAACTATACTTCTGTCAAAAAAATATGTAAAGAACATATGTACAATTTGTCTTAGAAACTAGAGGTGGAAAGGAGATTATATCATAAAAAAGTATAAAGTGGTGGTACTACATCTCATGAAGAGGCAAAGGTAACCTATTATATCTGAGAGAAAGAAAGGAGGGAGATGAACATAGCGTGTATCAATAGACATATTCGATTTATGGTGAAACTTCTTCCACTTCATTGAAAAGTGAAAGGGAAGGAGTAAGCTAAGGGGAAGGGAATACAGTAATTTCGAGGAAAAGGGATAAAATAAGGGGAGGATCTTTAAGGTGGGGGAGGGATCCTAAAAAGGGAGGGCTGTGAAAAGCAAGTGGTGTTTACCAGTTTAATACTGGATAGGAGGGTAAAAGGGAAGGAAAGGGGAAAAGCATAAGCAGGGGTTAATAGGATGGCAAGCAATATAGAATTAGTCCTTCTAACCATAAATGTGAATGGGGCAAACTGCCTCATAAAGAGGAAGCAGTTAGCAGACTGGATTAAAAGTCAGAATCCTACTATATGTTGTTTACAGGAAACACACCTGAAACAGGATGAGACATTCAAACTAAAAGTAAAGGGGTGGAGCAGAATCTATTATGCTTCAGGCAAAACCAAAAAAGCAGGAGTAGCCATCCTCATCTCAGATCAAGCAAAAACAAAAATTGATCAAATTAAAAGAGATAAGGAAGGGCATTATATCCTGCTAAAGGGAAGCATCAATAGTGAAGCCGTATCAATATTAAACATGTATGCACCAAGTGGTGCAGCATCTAAATTCTTAAAAGAGAAATTAAGAGAGCTGCAAGAGGAAATAGATAGCAAAACTATAATAGCGGGAGATCTCAACCTTGCACTATCAGAATTAGATAAATCAAACCACAAAATAAATAAGAAAGAAGTCAAAGAGGTAAATAGAATACTAGAAAAGTTTGATATGATAGATCTTTGGCGAAAGCTAAATGGAGACAGAAAGGAATATACTTTCTTCTCAGCAGTTCATGGAACCTATACAAAAATTGATCATATACTAGGGCATAAAAACCTCAAAATCAAATGCAGTAAGGCAGAAATAGTAAATGCATCCTTTTCAGACCATAATGCAATCAAAATAACATTTAATAAAAAGCCAGGGGAAAATAGACCAAAAAATAATTGGAAACTAAATAATCTTATACTAAAGAATGATTGGGTAAAACAGCAAATCATAGACATAATTAATAACTTCACCCAAGAAAATGACAATAATGAGACATCATACCAAAATGTGTGGGATACAGCCAAAGCAGTAATTAGGGGAAGTTTTATATCTCTACAGGCCTACTTGCATAAAATAGAGAAAGAGAGGGCCAACGAATTGGGTTTACAACTAAAATTGCTAGAAAAGGAACAAATTAAAAACCCCCAGACAAACACAAAACTTGAAATTCAAAAAATAAAAGGTGAGATTAATAAAATTGAAAGTAAAAAAACTATTGAATTAATTAATAAAACTAAGAGTTGGTTTTATGAAAAAACCAGCAAAATAGACAAACCCTTAGTAAACCTGATTAAAAAAAGGAAAGAGAAAAAGCAAATTGATAGTCTTGAAAATGAAAAGGGTGAACTCACCACTAATGAAGAGGAAATTAGAACAATAGTTAGGAGCTACTTTGCTCAACTTTATGCCGATAAATTGGATAACTTAAATGAAATGGAAGAATACCTTCAAAAATATAGCTTGCCCAGATTAACAGAGGAAGAAGTAAGTAGTCTAAATAGTCCCATCTCAGAAAAAGAAATAGACCAAGCTATTAACCAACTTCCTAAGAAAAAGTCCCCAGGACCAGATGGATTTACAGGTGAATTCTACCAAACATTTAAAGAACAACTAACTCCAATGCTATGTAAACTATTTGAAAAAATAGGGATTGAAGGAGTCCTACCAAATTCCTTCTATGACACAGACATGGTATTGATACTTAAACCAGGTAGATCGAAAACTGAGAAAGAAAACTATAGACCAATTTCCTTAATGAATATTGATGCTAAAATCTTAAATAAGATATTAGCAAATAGACTTCAGAAAATCATCCCCAGAATAATACACTATGACCAAGTGGGATTTATACCAGGAATGCAGGGCTGGTTTAATATTAGGAAAACTATTAGTATAATTGACCATATTAATAATCAAATTAATAAAAACCATATGATCATCTCAATAGATGCAGAAAAGGCATTTGATAAAATCCAACATCCATTCCTACTAAAAACGCTTGAGAGTATAGGAATAAATGGACTATTCCTTAAAATAATAAGGAGCATATATTTAAAACCTTCAGTAAACATCATATGTAATGGTGATAAACTAGAACCTTTCCCTGTTAGATCAGGAGTGAAACAAGGTTGCCCACTATCACCATTACTATTCAATATAGTACTAGAAACTCTAGCCTTGGCAATAAGAGCCGAGAAAGAGATCCAAGGAATTAGAGTAGGAAATGAAGAAATCAAATTGTCACTTTTCGCAGATGACATGATGGTATACTTAGAGAACCCCAAAGACTCTGCTAAAAAGCTATTAGAAATAATTCAGAATTTTAGCAAAGTCGCAGGATACAAAATAAATCCACATAAATCCTCAGGATTTTTATACATTACCAACACAATCCAACAGCAAGAGATACAAAGAGAAATTCCATTCAAAATAACAGTCGATAGTATCAAATATTTGGGAATATATCTACCAAAGGAGAGTCAGGAATTATATGAGCAAAATTACAAAACACTTGCCACAAAAATAAAGTCAGATTTAAATAATTGGAAAGACATTCAATGTTCTTGGATAGGCCGAGCGAATATAATAAAGATGACAATACTCCCCAAACTAATCTATTTATTTAGTGCTATACCAATCAGACTCCCAAGAAACTATTTTAATGACCTAGAAAAAATAACAACAAAATTCATATGGAAGAATAAAAGGTCGAGAATTGCAAGGGAACTAATGAAAAAAAAGTCAGAGGAAGGTGGTCTAAGTGTACCTGATTTAAAGCTATATTATAAAGCAACAGTCACCAAAACCATTTGGTATTGGCTAAGAAATAGACTAGTTGATCAGTGGCATAGGTTAGGTTCACAGGACAAGATAGGGAATAAAAATAACAATCTAATCTTTGACAAACCCAAAGATCCCAAATTTTGGGATAAGAATTCATTATTTAACAAAAACTGCTGGGAAAACTGGAAATTAGTATGGCAGAAACTAGGCATGGACCCACATTTAACACCACATACTAAGATTAGATCAAAATGGGTCCAAGATTTAGGCATAAAGAACGAAATCATAAATAAATTGGAGGAACATGGGATGGTTTACCTCTCAGACTTGTGGAGGAGGAAGGAGTTTGTGTCCAAGGGAGAACTAGAGACCATTATTGATCACAAAATAGAACATTTTGATTACACCAAATTAAAAAGTTTCTGCACAAACAAAACTAATGCAAACAAGATTAGAAGGGAAGTAACAAATTGGGAAAAAATTTTTACAGTTAAAGGTTCTGATAAAGGCCTCATCTCCAAAATATACAGAGAATTGACTTTAATCTATAAGAAATCAAGCCATTCTCCAATTGATAAATGGTCAAAGGATATGAACAGACAATTTTCAGATGATGAAATTAAAACTATTTCCACTCATATGAAAGAGTGTTCCAAATCACTATTGATCAGAGAAATGCAAATTAAGACAACTCTGAGGTATCATTACACACCTGTCAGATTGGCTAAGATGACAGGAACAAATAACGATGAATGTTGGAGGGGCTGTAGGAAAACTGGGACACTGATGCATTGTTGGTGGAGTTGTGAAAGAATCCAACCATTCTGGAGAGCAATCTGGAATTATGCCCAAAAAGTTATCAAAATGTGCATACCCTTTGACCCAGCCATACTACTACTGGGCTTATACCCCAAGGAACTACTAGAGAAGGGAAAGGGTCCTGTATGTGCCAAAATGTTTGTGGCAGCCCTTTTCATAGTGGCTAGAAGCTGGAAGATGAATGGATGTCCATCAATTGGAGAATGGTTGGGTAAACTATGGTATATGAATGTTATGGAATATTATTGTTCTATAAGAAATGACCAACAGGAGAAATATAGAGAGGCTTGGAGAGACTTACATCAACTGATGCTGAGTGAAACGAGCAGAACCAGAAGATCATTCTACACTTCAACAATGATACTGTACGAGGATGTATGCTGATGGAAGTGGATTTCTTCAACATAGAGAAGAGCTAATCCAATTCCAATTGATAAATGATGGAAAGAACCAGCTACATCCAGAAAAGGAACAATGGGAAATGAATGTAAACTGTTATTTTTACCTTCTGAATCCAATTCTTCCTGTGCAACAAAAAATTCGGTTCTACACACATATATTGTATCTAAATTATACTGTAATATATTTAACATATATAAGACTGCTTGCCATCTGGGGGAGGGGTTTGGGGGAAGAAGGGAAAAAATCTGAATAGAAGTAAGTGCAAGGGATAATGTTGTAAAAAATTACCCATGCATATGTACTGTCAAAAAATGTTATAATTATAAAATAAAATAAAAATAAATTAAAAAAAAAAAAAAAAGAACCGTTTTTTGCATATAATTAGAAAAAATAAAATATTTATTTAAAAAATGTAATCATCAGCTTTTTGGCTCTGGTGGTATATACAGTCTTAGAGCAGGGATTATCAAACTTTTTTGGCCTTAAGTCTCCTTTACCCTCTTAAAAATTTGAGAAACTCTATTTTCATAGGTAAAATAGAATCAATATTATGACAAAAATATTTTCAACCCTGTAAATCCTCTGAAGAGATCTCAGGGATTCATTTAGATCCCTGAATCATTCTGTGAGAACTACCCAGAGTCACACTAAAACCATAATGCAGCATCAGTGGCAGGAGAATAACAGAATCAGTTCCTATTTCTATAAACTTCAATTTACAGACTTGAATCAAAATAAGCCACTTCTGTTAACTGTGGTTCCATGACCCTTGCCAGGCAGATAGTTGTCAGTCCTGGTCTGATCTCTATAGTACACTGCTCTGGATTTCAAGACTGTTGTTAAATAAAATACCGGGGTTTGTCACTTGGTACTATCATAGCTAATGTGGAGAGTTCTTTTGCTCAATTATGTACAATGTGTTACAAAGGGACATTAGGGAATGAGAACAAAGCAATAGAATTGTCCTCTCTTTCAAAAGAAAGAGGGTCATTGAGACCTTTTTTTTTTAATGCACAGAAGAAAAAAATGCTGGAATCCTAAACAAGTAAGCAACTTTGAAAGTTACATATTGAATTTGTTATCTGTTTAATGGAAAAATGAGCTTATAATGTTGTTGTTATGTATATAATAGATTCACAGTATAATCGTCTTGTTATCTTATTGTTTTATAATAGTATAACATTAAATTCAGAATAAAATAATAAATTATTTTTAAATATAATGAAAAGACAGGAGAGAAGATTAATCTTAGTTAGGAAGACCTGCATTTAAATACTGCCCTTGATTCACAACTTCACTGAATTCTTCGGAGCCTCACTGATATACATATAAGCCAAAAACAAAAAGAAAGGTCCCACATACATGGTCCCTCTTTCAAAAATCCACTAAAATCAGTAAGGGGAATTTTCCCATTGGGAGTTCCAACAGGGATGAAATCACAGGCATTTAAAAAGAGGTCAACTAGATTATCTCAAGCCTCTTCCATTTTTTAATAATTCCATGTTCTATGATCCCTTTCATCTTAGTCCTTTGATCCAACGCAATTATAACCCTCACTAAACCATTGATCCTCCCAGGTGTCACTTCAGCTACTTTATGTGGCTAATATTGTTCAACGGTTCAGTAGACAGTGAAAACCGTGTCCACTGCACAATCACAGTCAGCCCCTGGAAGACACCCGCTTCATTTGACATCACATAGCAGCTAGAGTAGCAGGCAGAATAGTCACGTCCAGTCACTACTTCCATAAAAGGATGCAATGGGTAGTATAAAACATGCTGGTGATATGTTGAACTGACCACTTATAGAGACCAGGTAACTTTAGGGCTCATCTAACATGCTGAAATTTAAGATTTTTGGTCTCAGAAGGTCTGATAACCCCAAAGAGCTTGTATTGATGTAGAGTATACCCATTGAGTTTCCATATTAGAAATTAAAACTGAAAAAAAAATTAAAGCATTTAACAATTCATTAAAAATAACAATAAAACCATAACAAGTTAACATAAAGTACTTATTTTATGGAAAAAAATATTTTCCAAAATGATTTAGTGAAAAGAGTGGTATCGTTTAGCATTTTTATAAATCTCTTTAATGTCTAACTTAATGGAAGACAGATGAATTCTCATATCTGCTTCTGCATTCAATCTATTAAAATGTTTTTTTTGGTTAAATATATGAAGGAAAACTGGCTTCACATAGATATGTAGTTGAAAAGGGGAGCATTATAATGGGAAAATAACATCTTACTTAGAATTATGAAAGTAGTTTGCGACCTCAGTGTCTCCCTGAAAGTGTCTCAGTGACCCCTAGGAAGTGGTCCAAGGACCACACTTTGAAAACTCCTGCTGTGGTGAATGAAAGATGAAATAAACGTCTGAAGAAACAAAGGTTTGATCTTCCAAGCATATTGATTTATTAAGCAATTTATGGTAATTACCTAACAGGGACCAGACTTCCTTAGCTTATGCCTGGACCACTGAATGCAGGGGAAGACAGACTTTTACACATTAAAACAACAAATCAAATTAAACCAATCAGTTAAACAATACACCATTGGATAATCTGATTTTTAATTGGATGAAAGATTAGGGTCTTTCCAAGTTGGGAGGGGGAGAGCCAACAGGTGCCAATTCCCTAAATTCAAAAAAAATAAGCATCTCACTCCCCTGAGTGTCTGTAAACAATCAAAGGAAATAATGGAAATAATAACTGATCGATCAATATGGGGCCAATTTTCAGATAGGACATATGGAAATCTTGAGATATACAACTGTGGAAAAAAAAACACAACTTCTTGCATCAGTCTTTGGATCTGACTGTATTTCTGGTCAGCATAACCTCGGCCCTTAGTTAAGTTGACCATTCTCGAAAAGAATTTGGAGTTTTACATATACAAACACAAATAAAATGACTATTTATGTCCATTAGGGGAACTAGGTGACACGGTGCATAGAGCATCAAGCCTTGGGTCAGGAAGACCAGAATTCCAATTCAATTCAAGAGACTTACTAGCTAAATGACCCTAGCTAAGTCACTTAATTCTACTGCCTCAGTTTACTCATCTGTAAAAATGAACTGGAGAAGGAAATGGCAAATCACTCCACTGTCTTCACAAGAAACCCCAAATGAGGTTACAAATAGTTGGAACAACAACATGTCTATATCTTTATGACCCAGAGAATCCACTTATAGGTCAAGAAGTACAAAAGTCCCACATATGCCAAAATATTTTAAAGTAACACTTTTTCTACTATCAAATGACTGGAAACAAAGTAGGTACCTGTTGATTAGAGGAATGGCTAAGCAAATCAGGGACCATGAATGTAATGGAACTTAATTAGGAAATAATAATAGCCACGAAGAAATCTTACATGAACTGGCATGGTGAAGTTAGCAGAGAGAGGAAAACAATATACAGCAATAGAAATGAAACCAAAAATGTCTTGGATGTTGAGCAATTAGGATTTGGAAGCATGGAGCTGAAACCACAAAAATATTTCCTTCCCTTCTTGGCAAAGGTGGGAGACTGTGGAGGCAGAAAACTGCAAACATTGTTATAATCGGTTCTACCATTATCTCTTTTCCTTAATTTTTATTAAAGGGATGTCTTGCTGGGTAGGGAAATGGAGACAAGAATATAAGAATATATAGAATATAAGAATATAAGAGCAGAAGCACTAGATTTGGAGTGAGAACCTTGAACTTAAATCCTGGCAATGAAATTATCATGTAGCAAAACACATTATTTCCCTTGTCCTGGGAAGTGGAAGGCACCCAGATTTTGGGTTACTGAAGCTCAGAGAGGGAAAGATATTTTCTCAGAGACACAGGCACTAAAAGTAGCCCCAGAATTCAAATGCAGATCCTCAGTCTATATCAAAGTTCTTGCTACTGCAGCATAAAATTGCCTAAGCTGAGTCAGTCCCCTTCAACTCAGCCCACAAAGAGTCCTCCCTCTCCCATAATAAAAATACTCGAGGCAACATAGCTTCACGCATTTATTGATAAATGTTCAATAAAGCTTTCATCGAACAGGAAGGGGCCAACTGTACACGATTGTCTCAACATGGATGATGGGGCTTACACACAGACAAACACATACACACACATACATACACATACACACATACATACAGACTCAACATTTTAACTTCATGTTTAGGGTGCAACAGATTGGCCGGTAGCGGCTAAGGGTAACTGATGGTCAGACAAAGCTCTCCCATGCTGGGCTCCCCTCGTGCCCTGGACTAAGAACTGGTATGACCTGCCTGAGCTGTCAGCAGCTACAGGGAGGGCTTCCTGGGTACCCCTTGCCTGCTTAAGCCTTTTGATACATTCTCTTCTCTTGAAATATTTTGGATAAAAAAACATGGGCCCCTCCTCCCCAATTTCCTAGGATCTCAGCCTGCCCCTCCCACCTCAGCCTTCTAGCCCCAAGTCTGTCTCTTTTCAAGGGTTCAGATGCTTATGACAATTTTAGCAGCACCATCCTAAAGCCTGGGGCAAGGCAGCGAGGAGTGGGATATGGGAGGCTGGGGTCAGGAGGAAACAGGGGCACGATCAGAATAATTCAGGTCTTAGCTACTTTTCTTCTTTCTTAGACATTTTTGGATACTAGGGGAGAAGTCTGGACTAGAAAGTCTGGCTTCAAGTTCCTTCTGACAAAGCAGGCCCTACGACCTCAGTCCCTCTTTAAATCTCAGCAGCCTTGTCTGAAAATGGGGAGATTAGCATGTACCCCAAGAGGATGTTCTGAGGAGCAGTAAGTTGATAGATGAAAAGGGACTGAGGGAAGGTAGCAGCATGGCTCAGAAAGGGGGGAAGGAAGAAACCTTCTCTCTCTTTAGGGTCTGGACTGTAACCTTGGTGGGAGATGGGATCTGGCAATGGGACCCTGGTAGATGACAGAGCACCTACCTTGGCTTCAGTAGCATCCCTTTGGGGGGCCTTGCCCAGGTCGAATGGGCCCTCAAACCCTTAGCTAGTGGCTAAGCCCAGCCGCCCCCCAATCACACCCACACTGCAACTTGCGTTCTCTTCCCCTGCCCTGGCCAACTCTCCTCCAGGACTGGGGATTAGGAGATGGCTAATGACTTTTCTTTAAGAATCATAAAGTCACACAAATTTCCCAATTTTTGTTTGTCTGAGGAAGGGAAAGGGAAAGACTGAGGAGGCAAAACCTTTGGCCAGATTCAGATCCTCAGTCCTGGCCTGGAGCTTACTTCCCCTGTCATTTCCCAGGGGTCAGAGGGGGTGAACCCACAGGCTGGTTCCACACTCGCTCCCAGGTGACAGCGACCCTGGGCTCCAGGAGTGGCGGACCCCCAAATAGGCCTGCCTTTTTAGCCTGGCAGATGGCCAGTGAGAAAAACTTGATTGTAGGAAAAGCATGAACTTTGACCACGTTAAACAAAATAAATTAAACATACATGGCCCCTGCTTAGATACTCTCCAGGCTGAACAGGAGGTTTCCTTTGCATTAACGCCCAGCTCCAGCTTAGGGAGAAGAGGTGGGCAAACAGGCCCCAGCATCTTTTTCAATGGCTCGGCCTTGGCTCTCGATGGGCAGCCCAGGGTTACCCTTCTTGGGGTACGGTCATCAGCTGGCGCAATCTCTAGGATGGATAGCCATTCACCAAGGGATGCACTGCTGACCCTGGGAGGCCACGGCCCTTTCTCAGGAAGGCTCTCCTTTTTATTATTATTATTATTAATATTATTATTATTTTTTTAATTTCTTAAATATAAATAGCAAAGGGGATTATGGGGGAAAGGGGCAGGGGAGGTCTGGAGATCCCAATGGATGATGGTGCCACATTGGGGGTTAGCAGAGGGTCCCACCTCCCAGGACCCACCCCACCCCACCCCGGGCTCCGAGGCCGGAGGTAGCTCTCCTCTGCTGTCACGGGCAGGGCACATTGCTCCATGCAGGGGACCAAACCCCTTCCTTGTGTCTCTACAGCTTTGGGCACAGAACAAGGTGGGGACAAAGGGACACGGGGCATCTTTTGTTTCTTTAAAGCCAAGAACCCTCTGACAGAGCACCCACCATGTCAGGGGTGAGGGGAGAGGGGTCTGGGATGGGGCAGAGGTGAATAAAGCATCAATCAAGGATAATTGCCTTGGAGCAAGACGGGGCGGGGGGTAAGATGATTCCTTCATTATTCCATCACTATAGATTCACTGCAATGTCACAAAAAAAATAGAACTCTTTATATAGATTCTCTCTTTCTGAGGCTGGGTATGTCTGTTTCTGTAGCTCTGTGAGTCCCTCTAGATCTCTGTCTTAGAAGTTGCATCTGCATCAGTCTGTCCACATCCATCTCCTGGAGCTCCCTCGGCATCCCTCCACAGCTCGGTGGCTCTTCTCTCCACACCTCCTGCCCCACGAAGGGTCTGTATGGGTCCCGGCAGGGGTGCCCCCACAAAGGGGCCTTGCTCGCCTCCCTGCCGCTACGTAGAGCCGGGCTATTGAAACCCACTACCTTGGCCACCACCACCTAGCACTGGTAATGTATGTGCTGGTGAACCTTGCCCTCCACATGGGAGTGGGAGTGGGTGTGCGTATGGGTGTGGATGTCTGTATAGAGCTTAGGGTACAGCTTGGTGGCGGGTCCTGGGCCCTGGCCCAGCAGATGCTGCTGTGCTGGTGGGGGCAGCTGCGGCTGACCGCCCACCCCGTAATCCTCATAGTGTCCTGAGGTCAGGCAGTCCTTGTCAGGCATGGCGGCCAGGCCGGCTCGGTCCCGAGGAGCTGGCCGGTGCCCTGGAGCCGCCGGGGGCGGGGAGCACGGCTTCTTCTTGGTCTGACACAGCCACAGCAACACGGTGCCCAAGATGAAGACGGCGCCCGCTGGGATGCCAATCACCACTGGCCAAGGCAGGCTGCTGGTGGACGAGGGAGCCGCTGGGCCACTGGGGGGCTTGGGGTCTGTAACGGGAGACACCAAAACAGAGACGTGGAAAGGGACAAAGAAAGAGAGGTGGAGATGGACAGAAAGATAGAGACAGAGGGGAAAGAGGAAGGAGACAAAAAGGAGAAGACGTGGAAAATGGAGATAGAAAAGTGGAGACAGCGGGGAAGGAGGAAGGAGGCAAAAAGAACACAAAGAGAAATTTTAAGGAAAGATAAGGATAGAGGAGAGTCAGTTAAGAGGGAGACCCAGAGACAAAATGAGGACAGAGGAATGGAACAAGACAGTGGGAAAGTGGAAGACACATATGGGGAAGACAGAGACAGAGAGAGGTACAAAAAGGATTTAAAAAAAAAGTCACCACAAAAAGGCAGGCAACTAGGTATATTAATGGAGTTCAAGGGGACATGAAAGTCCTAGACCTCGAGGAATTTTGAGGCCCTCCCCCAGGTAAAAAGGCATTGAAGGGGCTCCAGTTGGGTTTGGGGGAAGATCATACCACTGAGCCTCAGAATCACAAACTGATCTAAGGATTATAGAAAGCTCTTAGAGGCTATCTAGTCCAAACTTGCATTTTATAGGTGAGGAAACTGAGACCCCAGAAAGGAAACGTGTAATATTAAATGGCCAGTCTGGTGCATTTGGCTCCATGCCACGCTGTCTCAGATGCCTCCCAGCATACGATCTCTTGGGATTTCTATTATTCACAGCCCCCCACTGTGAAATACCAAAGAGGGAGCTGGGGGCTGTCAGAGGCAGGGTGTAAAGGGGGAGCTTGGGAAAGCACACTGGAGTCATGGAAACTCTAGGGGAGGAGACCCTGGAAAGGGCAAGGGCCCGATCTAGGGAGCCGGGCAGGGCAGGCGAGCCCAGAGTTCTGGCACCTCACCTGGCAGCACTGTGAGGAAGGCACTTCGGAAGCTGTAGCCCATCGTGTTGGCTCCCAGGCAGATGTACATGCCCGCGTCCTCCTGCCGGGCGCGGGTGATCATGAGTTTATTGAGGTAGGAGCCGTCGGGCCGGGACCACACGTCGCCAGTGGGGAGAACGACAAACTTCTGGCCGCCCACGTCGATGGTGGAGTTGTACTTGCTCTCTGTGCCGTATTCGACCCGCTTGAGCCACTGAATCACGGGCTTCACGTCGCTGCGCACCTTGCACTGAAAGGACGTCGTCCCGCCGAAGTCCACGGTGGTGTTCACGGGGTGGGTGCCCGTCAAGATGGGCTTGGAGCGGGTCCGCTCTGAAATGGGGCAACAAACCCTCTGTCAATGTCCCTTCTCCTCCTCGCCCCCCCCACCGCCCTCGGGTCCCCGCAAGAATCCCCAACCAAGAAAAGGCCTGGGAATATTTACAGAAAATATACGGAAAAATACGGAAATATTTCTAGCTGCAGTTCTTATGGTGGCAAAGAACTGGAAACCAAGGAGGAGGGCATTCTACGGGGAACGGCTGAACAAACGTCATATGTGAATGTGATGGGAAACTACTGCGCGGTCAAAAATGATTTCAGAAGAACTTGCATGAGCTGATGCAGAGTGGAGGGAACAGAACCAGAGCAAAAATAACGTGGCAAAAATTAACAACATTCTGAAAATGTAAGAACTTTCGTCAACACAACGGCCATCCAAGCTGAAGCAAACTCTCACCGTGTGGCTGAGAGGAGCTGGAACGTAGGGTGCAGAATGAGCCGTAGATATTTGGGGGCATGAATGTGAGAATGTTTTGCTTGACTCTGCATAGTTATTACAAGACGTTTGCTTTTTTATGGGAGTTGGGGAAGTAAGAGAAAATAGATTTTTTTATTACTAAAAACAATTTTTAACAACTAAAAAGTGGAAAAGCAAGCACATTTATGAAAGAGATGTGATTTCATGTACAATCTTCTTTTTGTCTTCTACTTTATATATTAAAAAGCTCATTTTATTTGGTATTTTTAAGTTTAGAATGTTAAAAAATTAATAAACAAAGTCATATTGCATAGTGTTATATGACTGGGAAGGGGGAGATAAGGAAAGGCCAAATCCATGATTTCTCTAATGGAGAGAAATCCTGGTGAGAAAACTCAACCAAATGCAAATGGAAGCCTACTTTGTGATGTATTGTGGATGTAAGTGGACCAAAGCATTAAGAGAGCAAGAAAATTAGTCTCCTAGTTATAATATGTGTCAGAGACAGTTCTTGAATCCAGATCTTTTGATTATAAGGCTGGCTCTAAATCTACTTCTACTTGCCTGCCTGTGTCTGTGTCTCTCTCTTTGTGTGTGTCTCTCTCTGTGTCTCTTCCTCTCTCTGTCTGTCTCTCTCTCCCCTCCCTTCTGTCTCTCTCTTACTCTCTATCTCTTTCTCTCCATATCTCTCTCGTTCTGTCTCCTCTCTCTCTGTATCTCTCTTTTCCCTTTTTCTCTTTTTGTCTCTCTCTCTTTTTCTCTCTGTCTGCTGTCTCTCACTTCACAAAAGTCCTGCTCTAGTAGTAAGGAGATGACCCCTGTTTCTCTGACCCTTGCTCTTGACCTTGACCCTTGTTCTGCTTTGCCAGCAGAAGAAGATAAGCCGTGGAAGCTCCTATTGCACTGGAAAGCCTTCCAGGGTGGTCTTGCTCTCTGGCTGTCCTCTATACCTGGAGGCTCTCCCTCCTCACTCTGACAGCTGACCTCTCTGGCTTCCTTTAAGTCCCAACTAAAACCCCACGTCCTACTGGGGGTCTTTCCCAATCCCTCTTAATTCCAGTGCCTCCCTTCTCTACATTATTTCCTGTCAGCCTGTATACAGCTTACTTTGTATGTATCTGTTTGCATGTTGTCTCCCCCTTTACCCGGGGGGACCTGGAGGATGGGGAACTGAAAACTGAATTTTGGGAGAAGTCAGGAGCTGGGAGCCCTTTGAGGTCATCCATTCTACTCCTTCAGACATAAAGTGACTGGCCCAGGGTTATTCAGGCAAGCAAGTGGTCAAGTTGACATTCAAACGCAGATCATAAGAATCCAAGTTCAATGTTCCTTTGAGTCCTGGCAGGAGACGATGTGCTGACTGACAGATTACTCAGTACAAAGCGGCACAGGGCCAGGCAGATGGCCACCACACAGTGGACTCTGGTCATGGCAGCGCATGAAACAAAGTAAAACACAAAATAAGCTTCATCACGGTCGGGGCTGGGGATTCTCCTTCTGCAAGGAGAGTGGGAGAGTAGGGGAAGAGGAGGTCAGACAAATTATGGCAGAGAGATGTGAGAAAAAACCGCTGGCACCGTAGCAAGCGGAAGGTTTTAGAGAAATGTGGAAAGTCTCTTATGAACGAACGCAAAGTGAAGGGAGCAGAACCAAGAGAATCACTCACACAATAACATCAACATTAAAGCAAAACTTGGAAAGACCTAAGAACTTTGATCTGCATCATGGCTATCGGGGCTGATGATAAAGCATGCCGTCTGCTCTTGGCAGAGAGGTGGGTGACATATTCCAGATGCATAATAAGAAAGGCAGTTTTGGACACAGCCAATATCGTAATTTTTACTTAGAGAAGTGGCTGGAAAGTATCTGCAAAACTCAGAAGTGTTCTCTATCCCAGGCTTCTGGCCTAGGGAAAAGAATCAGTGACTTCAATTAAAAATTCAAAAAAAAAATTTTTTTTTAATTCTCTGGCAGAAAAAAATATAAAAAAAAAATTTTAAATCAATGATTTTCGGGGCTGCTGGGTGGCTCAATGGATAGAGCACCAGCCCTGAATTCAGGAGGAGCTGAGTTCAAATCTGATCTCAGACACTTAACACTTCCTAGCTGTGTGACCCTGGGCAAGTCACTGAACCCCAGCCTCAGAGGGGGAAAAAAAATTTATGATTTTCTTTCTGGTGATGCTGTTAAGAATGTAAGCCCTCTGAGGGCAGGGAGGAGTTGTTTCCTTCTTGATTTTGTATCCTGGTCACCAGCACTGCCTGGCCCATAATCATTACTTCATAAATCCCTGTGGAGTGACTCATTCATTCGTTCACACAAGTACTTATAAAATGCCAGGCAGGTTGGTACAGGAGAAAGACAAAAATAAAACATTCCTTCCCTTCAAGGAGTTTACATTCGATCGAGGAGGCAATTTCTTAATTGAGGCCAAATGGAATCCTACTGTAGCCCTTCCTTATCTGTTTTTTTCCAGGCTAAATAATTTCTATTCTGCCTTCTTATCAAAGCAAGAGGGTCAGAAGTGGGTCTTACCTAAATTGCAGCTCTCTCACTGTAAAGGGGCAGCTAGATGGTATAGTGGATAGAGCACCGACCCCTGAACTCAGAAGGATCCAAGTTCAAATGGGCCTCAGACACTTAATAATTCCTAGCGTGTGACTCAGGGCAAGTCACTTAATTCCAGTTGCCTCAGGAATAAAAAAAAAAAAAAAAAAAAAAAAAAAAAAAAAAAAAAAGCATTGACCATGGCAGGTACTAAAAAGAAAACCAGAATATAAGAATATCTTAAAGGACCAAGTGAATTTTTACAATTGACATGCCTCATCCTTCTGGTGTTTAAGAAAACAAAACAAAACAAACAAAAAAACCTTCTGATAGTTTTGTGAAGAAATCAAAGCTATCTATAAGCATATGGGAAAAAATGTGCTCTTCACCACTAGTAAATAGACCAAATACTATAAATCAATTCTGAAGTATCACCTCACCCCTGTCAGATTGGCTAGTATGACAGAAAAGGAAAAGGACAAATGCTGGAGATGTGGAAAAAAATTAGGACACTACTTTCTTGTGAAATGATCCAATCATTCTAGAGAATATGTTAGATTTATGCCCAAAAGACTATAAAACTGTCCAAATTCAGTGACCTAGCAATGGCACTACCAGGTCTATATCCCAAAGAGATCAAAGAAAAGAGAAAAGGATCTATACAGACAAAGTATTTATAGCACCTCTTTTTGTGGTAGCAAAGAATTGAAAATCGAGGGGATTTCTATCAATTGGAAAATGGCTGAACAAGTTGTAGAATATGGTTGTGATGGAATACTCTTGGGCCACAAGAAATAAGCAAGATGCTTTCAGAAAAACCTGGAAAGACTTAACATGAACTGATACAGAGTACAGGAAGAAGCAGGAGAACGTTGTACACAGTAACAGCAATGCTGTATAATGATCAACTGAGAGTGACTCAGATATTCTCAGCGATACAAAGATCCAAGATAATTCTGAAGGATTTATGATGAAAAATGCTATCTGCCTCCAGAGAAAGAACTGACAGAGTCTGAATGCAGATCAAAGCATACTTTTTTAACTTCATTTTTTTATAGATTTTTTTTTTTGGTCTGTGTTTTCTTTTATATTATGACTAATATGGAAATGTGTTTTACATGACCACACCTGTATAACCTACATCAAATTGCTTGTCTTCTTTTTTTTTTTATTTTATAAATTTTTTGACAGTATATATGCATGAGTAATTTTTTTATAATATTATCCCTTGTATTCATTTTTCCAAATTATCCTCCCCTCCTTCCACTCCCTCCCCCCCGATGACAGGCAATCCCATACATTTTACATGTGTTACAGTATAACCCAGATACAATATATGTGTGTAAATCCCATTTTCTTGTTGCACATTAAGTATTAGATTCCGAAGGTATAAGTAACCTGGGTAGAAAGACAGTAGTGCTAACAAATTGCTTGTCTTCTTAATGAGTGGGGTAAGGATGGAGGGAGGGAGAGAATTTGGAACTCAAATTTTTTTTAAAGTAAATATTAGTATTTATTTATATGTTTGTCAATGAGATGATTTAGGCCAGTTCAATGATCTTGTGATGAAGAGAGCCATTTATACCCAGAGGGAGGACTATGGGAACTGAGTGTGGAATACAACATAGCATTCTTTTTGTTGTTGTTTGCTTGAATTTTATTTTTTCTCATTTTTCTTTTTTGATCTGATTTTTCTTGTGCAGCAAGATAAACGTATAAATATGTTTACATATATTGCATTTAACATATATTTTAACATGTTTAACATATATTGGATTATTTACCATCTAGGGGAGAGGGTGGAAGGAGGGAAAAATTTGGAACACAAGAGTTAATATTGAAAAATTATCCATGCATATGCTTTGAAAATAAAAAGCTTTAATAAAAAAAGAAATGTTGTTTTTATATGTAATATGTAGTAGAAAAAATAAAATATTTTTTAGAAAACAACAAAGGGACAATGACCGTGGGGGATTTTGAATTTGAGGTACAGTGGATCAGAGAATGAGAAGAGGATTAGCTGGTAACCCAATTGATCCCAAAGGATCCATTCTAGCCCTTGGTTCTATAGCTCAGATTTGAATTGGGGCAAAGGGTAGGGACGATCTGACACTCACGGATAACTTCCACTTTGTAGGTGGCGTTGATCTCGCCAGCACGGTTAAAGACCCGGCACGTGTATTTTCCACTGTCCTCGGGCTTCAGGTTCTTCAGGTTGAGTGTCCACTTCTTTTTCTTGTTCTCACCAACTTCCTGAGGTGTCAAGGTCTTGTCATCCTTCAGCCACATGATGTCTGGTCGGGGGTGGCCGCTGGCCACACACTTGAGACGTACAGAGCTGCCCACGGGCCGGGCGATCACCCTCCGCCGCATTTTGGAGGGCTGTGTGAATCGAGGTCGGGCTGGAAAGACAGAAAAAGGATGAGTGACTTGAGGGCAGAGTTAGCTTGGCTGGGGTTGGAAAAGTCAGTTATCTATCATCCTGACAGTGGATGAAAATGGAGGAAATAGAGGAAGGACTCTGTGTTTGAGAAACTCATGATCTGGTTGATAAAACAAGACTCACTAGTGAATAGACAAAATACTGTAATTCAGTTCTGAAGTATCACTTCACACCTATCAGATTGGCTTATATGATAGAAAAGGAAAAGGACAAATGCTGGAGATGTGGAAAAAATCAGGACACCAATTTCTTGTGAAAGGATCCAATCATTCTAGAGAGTACTTTAGATTTATGCCCAAAAGGCTACAAAACCATCTCAATTCAGGGACCTAGCAATGGCACTACTACGTCTGTATTCCAAAGAGATCAAAGAGAAAAGGATCTATACAGACAACTTTGAGACCTTTACCCTGTGCAGGTCTTTCCTTAATTCTTTTCTATGTTCCACTTAGCACCACAAACCCAGCTCCATCTTTCCTCTTCTATTAGTTTATGGTAGAAAACAGCCAGATTTGGGGGCTATTTATGTGTTGAACTAAACATAATCAGCTACCTGCTCAGGACCTAAAGCAGCTTGGGAAAAATGGAAATAATTCTAGAAGTCAGGAATATGATCAGGAATTAGACTTTGGATTCATACTGAGCAGATATATGGTAACAAATTTGACGTTCATCACAAAGCTCTAAGTTCTAACTCCAAGATCTCAGAGTCCAGCTATCATCAACCATGAATTTCCAAAAAAAAAAGGGAAAACAAAACTTTGGGTTCTATATCTTGGGCCACAGAAATTCTGAAGCCTGAAACTGGAGTCGGGTTCATGTTCTGGATTATGGCATCAAGACAGCACCAAAGTTCAGAGCTCTCGAATGGCTATATCTTAGGTCACCAAATCTACCCCAGTCCTTAAGTCTCCTTAACCCTAGGAAGACATGTCTGTGCAAATCAAGTATTTTGGTCCTTAGTGTCCCTGACATCCCCCATGGTACCCCTACCCCAAGCCTTTACAGCCAGCCCAGGACCTACATTCATGTTCCTCTTCTCTAAATCTCTCTCCTCACCCATAAAAACAAAGAAATCTGAAATCTAATTTAGACCTATGTGATGATGACAGAGAGCAAAGGACCAAGGGATTTGTAGGTTTTTATGTACCAATGGATAAGGGAAATATTTTGAGAGATTTAGACACACAAAAACGGAGACAAAGACAGGAGAGAGAAAGAGACAGAGAAGGGAAAGAGAGGGAGGGAGAGAAAGACAGAGACACAAGCATAGAGACACAAAGACAGACAGAAACAGATGCAGAAAGAAACAAAAACAAAGAAACAGAGGCAGAGGCAGACACAAGAGAAAAGGAAAAGACAGAAGAGAAAGAGAGGAAGGAGAAAGAAAAACAGGAGAGAAAGAGGAAAGCAGAGAGACAGATTCAATGAGAGAAAGGCAGAGACACACAGAGAGACAGGAGTGGGAAAGAGGAGACAGAAAAAGAGAAATGGGGAGACAGAGAGAAAGGGGGTCCTTTCTAGCTCTCCTCCCATTCTACCACTTAAGTAGTAAGCCTTCCCTCTGCAAGATTGCCCTTTGGCTAAAGATAGCTATCATGACCCTCCTAAGTCTTCTCTGGGATAAATATTCCCAGTTCTTCAGCTGATGCTCATATGACATGGCCTCCAGCTGCCTTCACCTCCTGGCCCCTCCAGTTGGTTGATGTCCTTCCCCAAACCAGAGCTGAGCACAGTCCTCCCCCCGGGCCCATCGGAGCAGAGCAGCGGGACCCAGTACTTCTCTCTTGGGCCGAGTTCTCGTACTCAGTCAGGAAGCTAAGACGCGCCACATCAGAGTTTTTACCCCACTGTTTGCCGGATGCGTCCTCCTGTTCACCATTGGAGCCTTCGGGTCCGGGGTTTTCTTTCCCCACGGTGACATCATCTGTGGAGACAGACAGAGGGGCTGAGTGGCCAGGGAGGGGCAGCAGGGTGTTTCTAGCTCGCTGGCCATCATCAGGCCTTCTCTGGGACCGCGCTGTGTCTCTGGGAGCTCCCAGTCTGGGAGGGCGGTGGAGAGCGAGCCCCTGACCTGGGAGCTCAGGACCAGAGGGACAAGCCAGCAGAGCTCTACCAAGTCTAGGGGTGACCAGGACCGTGTCCTGGGTCCCGTGATCAAGTTCTAGTTGAAATGCAGACCAGCCGTGTGACCCTGGCAGGGTCCCTTCATCACTCTCAGTCTGAAATCCCCTCAATAAAACGGCTAGTATTAACCTCCTTCCCAGGGAACCAGGTGAGGAAGGTGCCCCTGTGAAAACCCTGAGGAGCCTTAGGGATGAGGGGCTATGGTGGGTGCTCCCTAGGAAGCTGTGGGGACAGGTAGGCCGAGTGAAAGCCAGGCCGGCTCCAGATCGCCCAGAGGCCTTGAAGGCCAGCTTGAGTCTGGGTTTCTCCCACAGGGAGCTGCAGAAAGTTTCGGAGCAGAGGGCAGGGCCTTGAAAACTTTTAGAAGAACCACATTCATGGGAGAGAGTAGGGGTTAGGGGGGCATCATTTAGTATGTTTCCAGGATCTAATTCTAAGGTAGGAGAGGTCGCCCACCCCTTGGAGCTTAGCTGCCCCATTTATAAAATGGATCTGACCCTGGTGACATGACCTATCTCACAGGCCCTCGGTGCCCTTCATGTGGCCCCCGGGGTGTCAGGCCAAAGCTCAGCAGCCGCCCGGAGAGGGCATCTCCAAGCCCCTGAGCAAACAAACAATCCTCATCGGAGCGGGCAGAACAAAGGCCCGGCGCCCCACCCTCCGAGGGCACACGGCACTCTGTCCATCCATCTGTCCGCAGCCGCCCCCCAGCCCGGCTCCCCCTCCTGCCCGGCCACCCCGCCCTCCTTCCCCTTCCTCCCTCACACGCACCAACTGCCTGGCACTCATTCCGGGGCCCCCTGGCCCATGGCCAGGCCTCTGATGTGAGCCGCCCGCCCGCCACAGCCCCCCCCCCCCCCCCCAGCCTTTGAAGAGGCGGCCTCGGAGTTACCTACGGGCCTTCCCCTGACGCAGCCGCTCGGGCAGGGCAGGGCAGGGAGAGGAGAAGGGCCGTCCGGGCTCCGGGACTCCCGGGTAAACACTGTGCTGAGAGATTGCAGGAGTTGGGGGGCAGGGAGAGGGGGTGCACTGCACAAACAGAGGCCTGTTTAGCCAGGCCGGCTTTGATCTCATCGAGCCTCACACAATGAAAGGTCGGCAAGTCCGAGCACAAACAGCCGTCTGAAGGGAGCAGCTAAGAGGCACATCTGGAGACCGGAGGGGCTTCGCGACCGGCTCCCTGGGGCCCCACTGCACACAGAGACACACAGAGACACACAGAGACTCAGAGACGTGCAGAGAGATGCAGAGACAGAGACATAGAGAGAGATGGAGAGAGATACAGAGACACACAGAGACTCAGAGACGTGCAGAGAGATGCAGAGACAGAGACATAGAGAGAGATGGAGAGAGACACAGAGACACACAGAGACACACAGAGACTCAGAGACGTGCAGAGAGATGCAGAGACAGAGACATAGAGAGAGATGGAGAGAGACACAGAGACACACAGAGACTCAGAGATGTGCAGAGAAATGCAGAGACAGAGACATAGAGAGAGATGGAGAGAGACACAGAGACAGAGAGAGAGACAGAGACACAGAGAAAAACAGATACAGAGAGACACAAAGAGATACACAGAGACAGAGACAGAGACAGACAGACACACAGAAAAAGACACAGAGAGAGACATACAGAGACACAGAGAGACACAGAGACCCAGAGATGTGAGAGATGCAGAGAGACAGAGAGACAGAGACAGACACAGAGAAAAACAGATACAGAGAGACACAAAGAGATACACAGAGACAGTGAGAGAGACAGACACAGAAAGAGAGACACAGACACACAGAGACATAGAGACAACCAGAGACACAGACACACAGAGAGATAGAAATACAGAGAGACACACACACACACACACACACACACAGAGACAGAGAGATATAGACACAGAGAGAGAGAGAGAGAGACAGAGACAGAGACACACAGAGAAAGACAGAGAGAGACATACAGAGACACAGAGAGACACAGAGACACAGAGACAGAGACAGAGACACACACACACACACACACACACACACACACACACACACACACACACTTACAGCACATTTCCTAGCCAAGAGATCATTGAGTCTGGGACCAAAAAATCCAGGCCACAAATCCCCCCTGAGCTACTTGCTAGCTGTGTGACCTCAGGCAAGTTAATTAGCTTCTCTGTGTCCAGTCTGATTGACCCTGGAGGCCGCACTGGGTCAGGGCTACCCAGCACTAGGGCCGGAAGGCCTGGATCTGGATGCCATCTCACTACCCAGGTCTCTTCAGTTCCCTAAATCCTGGTTTCCTCACTTGGAGACCAAGACAAATGAGGAGGGACAGAGCAGCCCAGGGGCCCTGACTCCCGGCCCACAGTTCTTCAGTGTGAGAAAGAGCTGAACAGGGGAAGGCCACAGACCATTTTGGGTGCGACAAGCTCCCAGAAGACCTGGACGTCCCCGGGAGAGCTCAGGCTCCCTCTCTCTTCCTGCTCTGACACAGCAGTACCTGAGGGGCTCCTGAGAGGCAGCTTGATGGCTCCACGCTCCTGCGGGGCTCCTTCCTCCCCCTCTTTCCTCGTGGCCCCGCAGGACTCCTGCCCAGATTGTTCTAATAGCTTTTTAACTGATCTCGCTGTCTCCAGTCCCTCCCGCGCCATCTATCTTCTCACAGTTGCCCAAAGGGAAATCCCTAAAGCTCAGGCCTTCCTGTGTCACAACCTCACTCCAAAACTTTCCACCACGCTTCATTGGCGGGCTTGCGTAGCCTTCTCCATGCAACACCACTCACTCGGCAGTCTTCTTCCCTACCGGTCACCTTCACATACTCATGGAAGTGGAAAGGACTGGCCTGGGAACCAGCAGGAGCTCTCTTCCAATCCCACTTGTGATATTTATTAGTTGTGTGACAAAGATGAAGTCGTATCCTCCCCACCACCATCATCACCATCACCATCATCATCAT
>NC_133622.1:192264956-192367456 GCF_048593235.1 Sminthopsis crassicaudata
ATTCATACAGCTAATACTTAGCCAACATTTAACCCTAAGTGCTTTAGTCTTCTAAGTCCAAGCTTTTTCACACTAACCTACAAATCTCTCCAAAGTGGAGCAGCTAAAAAGAACACTGGATTCAGGGTCAAGAACTGGGTCTCATGGCACAATCTTCATTACTTCCCTTCTATGGGATCCTCAATTTTCCTCTCTGACAAATGGATACAATAAACCCTGCTTTTCCTGGAATGAGATTTGAGAATCATTTAATCTAACACCCCTCACTTTACAAATGGGAAAATCATAGCCCAAGAGGGAACTCACTGGCCCAGGGTCACAAAAGTAAAGCCAGTTTAGGAATAAGGTCTCTTGACTTTGTGTCAAGGGCTTTTTTCACTAGGAATGGGAGGAATCAAATAAGAAATTCTTTGGAAAATATAAAGTGGGATGATACTAAATAAAATGATATCCCAACGTTCACATCAGAAAAAAAAAAAAAAAAGGTTCAAGTCCCACAAGCTACTGACCACTTTAACAATTCTCAAAGATCCCAAGTCATCTGCAGTGGCAGATGGAGGGAGTTTCCACACTGGGAGAATTTCCTGCACCAGACATGTGACACACACAGCCAGCATGACACTCCCACGTACATCAGGCACTTGATGAAGGATAGAACTCTAGGATTCAAAGGGTATGGGACAAAGAGAGAGACAGAAACAGAAACAGAGAGAGAGACACACACAGAGACAGAGACAGAGATAGACATACAAAGAGACAGAGTCAGAAAGACAAAGAGGAACAGAAAGACAGAAAGATACAGAAATAAATAGAAACAGAAACAGAGAGACAGAGACCATACCAAAAGCATGCACATCAGCACTTCTAGCCCCATCAAGAAGACTAACTCTCAGATTTCTACAAATGCCATCACTGTCCCTCTGCCCCACTCAGAGACTTCAGACATTAGCTAACTTTGGCTTTAATCAAAGCTGAATGGTCTGGGGCCCCGTCCACTCTCTACCATGCTCCGGAAGCTTCCAGCTTATCCACAAATTCAACTTCCTTCCTGGTTAGGAAGCAGGGCTCTTGACAAGGAATGGTGCCATGATCCAAGTGATCAGGGGGAGTCAGGATACCAGGCTGGAGCCCTGACTCTTCCTCTCACAGTAATCTCAGTGACCTTGGGCAAGGCAAGGGCAAAATGAGGGGTCTCCCCTGTGAAAGTCTCCACTCTTAACGCTGGCATTCTGTGATTCAAAGTGAGCCGGCAGGGTTTATTACATTTGCCAGAGCAGAAAACAGTGGGCAAGCACAGTCTTCCCCCAACTGGATGAGAACCCATCTGCTGGCCACAAATCCGGTGTTCCCTTCACTAGACTGTGCTTCCTTCCCTCCACTGGGCTGCCCTATCGTTTCCCATTTGTGTGGTCCAAAACAAATTGTCTGCCCTCTCAAGTTCACGCCAGAATCACAGAATCAGATCTGAGGCAGAATCCATATCCTTCATGTTACAGAAGAAGAAACTGAGGCCCACAGAAGCTGCATGACTAAATCAATGTAACACAGTAGCACCTGAAGCAGGGTCAGAACCCTAAATCCTGCTCAGAACTATTCAGACTTACAAATTCAAATCTACAAAAATTCACTTCTAAAAATCTTGCTATCTGTTATACAAAGCTGTCGAACTCCAGTGAGCGCTTAAAATATCACTGGGAAATGTTTAACAAAATAAATAAATACCATTCAGCATATATAATTTTAATTTATGACTTTCTAAGTCAATATGGACAGGCAGGAGTCGGTTTCTATTTGACTTTGACACCATTTGACTGAGCCATGCTGCTTCCCATCTGTAAAAGAGTTGGCGAGAGGAGCACCATGACTCCATAACCTTTAAGGTCCCTTTCTCCATCTAAAATCTAATGGTCTGAAACCACATGCAAGGAAGGGAAGGGAGTTTGGTGCCACCAGCATTGTCTAGAACTTCTCTCCAAAGGAGGTGCACACATAGTGATCAAGAGGATTCATAGCCTTCAAGATGATTCCCTGATAATATCACCATCACCGTCTTCATGAGGATTCCCCAGAGCAATTCTACTTCATGGTGGGGGCATTCAGACACACATAACACCCCATCTAACGGCTGGATTTCGATACAAGTCAAAACCAGAATGAATTTCAATGACTCTCTCTCTCTCTCTCCCTCCCTCCCCCCCCCCCCCCCTCTCTCTCTCTCTCTCTCTCTCTCCCTCTGTCTCTTTCTGTCTTCCTGTCTCTCTCTCTCTCTCTCTCTCTCTCTCTCTCTCTCTCTGCCCTCTCTTTCTCTCTCTCTCTCAGTCTCTCTCTTTCTCTCTCTCTCTGTCTCTGTGTCTGTCTCTCTTTCTCTCTCTCTGTCTCTCTCTCTCTCCCTCCCTCCCTCTCTCTCTCTCCCTCTCTCTCTCAGTCTCTCTCTCTTTCTCTCTCTGTCTCTGTCTCTGTGTCTCTGTCGCTCTCTCTCTGTCTGTCTCTGTCTCTGAGTCTCTCTCTCTCTCTCTCTCTCTCTCTCTCTCTCTATATATATATATATATATATATATATATATATATATGTATATATATACATATATATATATATACACACACACACACACATATATATATATATATATATATATATATATATATATATATATATATATATATATATATATATTCTGCTACATTAGTTGAAGGGAAAGTCAAGACATAGCAATGCTATTAGGAAAAGCAGCATGTAAGTGAAATGAGCAGAACCAGGAGATCACTATACATGGTAACAACAAGACTATATGATGATCAGTTCTGATGGACACGGCTCTCTCCAACCATGAGATGATTCAAGTGATGGAGAGAGCCATCTGCACCCAGAGAGGGGACAGTGGGAACTGAGTGTGGACCACAACCTAGCATTGTCACTCTTTTTGTTGTTGTTCTCTTGCATGCTGTTTCCTTTCGTTTTTTTTTTTCTTTTTTGATCTGATTTTTCTCGTGCAGCAAGATTATTGTGTGTGTGTGTATATATATATATATATATATATATATATATATATATATATATATATATATATATATATATATATATATATATGTTGGATTTAACATATATTGGATTACTTGCCATCTAGAGGAGAGGGATGAGGTGAAGGAGGAGAAAATATGGAATACAACATTTTGTAAGGGTCAATGTTGAAAAATGATCCTTGTAAATGTTTTGAAAATAAAAAGCTTTAATTTTAAAAAAAAAGAAAATTTTTCAAGTGGAAAACTTCAAGTGGAAAAAGTAAAGCATCATGGTTATGGACTCTCTGAGAGCTGAAAGAGATCTCAGAAGCCATGTCTTCCAACCCATATCAGAGAAAGATCCAAGCATAGATGGGTCTCCTTGTCTCCAACAATCCTAACAAGGGATCACCTACCCTTTCCTTGAAGATCTAAGAGGACCCCAAGTAGCCCCTGTGGGATAACTCTCATTGCCTGGAGATTTTGCTGACATCAGGCCTCAATCTGCCCCTTGGATACTTGTATCTGTTACTGTTAGCTCTGGGGCCAAGAAGAACAAACCTTCCATAGAAGAGATTCTCAAATATTTGAAAGCCAGCTTTCATGACTTTTCTATCTGGTGGTTGGGAAAGAGGGGAAAGGAAGCTAGAAAGATGAGGAAAAGTCATTCTGTGTCTTCTTTAGGTCTAGCCCAGCGATGCTTTATCGTTTGGTAAGTGACTAAATGAAGCAGCTGGCCTTTTCATTCACAATATGGTTTTCTATATATTTTTTACATGTTGACATACTGGACAATTTGCCATCTAGGGGAAGGGGTGAGGAAAGGGGGAGAAATTTTGGAACACAAGGTTTTGCAACGGAAAATGTTCAAAACGTATCAATTCATATGTTTTGAAAATAAAAAGCTTTAATTTAAAAAAATTGCTTTCCATACATTAAAGAGGCAGCAAAGAGGAGAAGAGGAAATGGAGCCAGCCTCAGAACTAGAAAGAATTGGGTTGAGTTCTGTCTATGACATTCTTACCACATGATTGGGTCAGTCACTTAACTGCTCAGTGCTCTAAGCAACTCACTTCGAATTTAAGTCTCAGAAAAAGTTCTGACCTGCCCAGTCGAGGGGGTTTACTCACCTGGGAATTTTCCTGCCAATGAAATTTCAGGCCCAGTCCCTATTGCTTCATTTTGAAGACTGAACGAGTGAAATGGTCAGGGAATTTCAGGGGAGTGAGTGCATGAATGAATCAAAGAATGATGGAATTCAAGGGAGTGAGTGAATGATTAAACTCCTTGTAATCTAAAGCTCCAGAAAGCAGGGAAGGCATATCTCTCTTGGTCCCAGCCAGACCAGAGAAACACAAGCAGAAGTCCGAGCAAGAGACAAGAGCAGGAAACAGGAAGGTTGGAAGTGGCGTCATGGTGCCCAGAGTACCCCTATCCCCAATTCCCGGCAGTATCTCCCCGAATCACTCGGGGGGCCAAGAGCTAGGAACTCATAACCCGAGATAGCAAGTGTTGGAAACATAAACAACTCTGTTGTTCTTGGAGAGCCTCTTGGAAACCAAGATGTCCTGTACAGAAGGAGCACTTAGCTCCTCGGTTTCACCGAGAGGAAAACAGTCTTGAAACCCCATATCTCTCTAGACTGTTTTTCTCAAAACTAATAACTCCAGTAAGAGGCTCTTCCTGAACTGTGAATTATGGTCCTTAAGAGACAGAGATGCATTTTAATATCCATTAGCTGGAATAGCTGAAATTCATAACAGAAGTATTAGCCAGCAGGTATGGTCTCAACCAACATGTGGAGTCTAAAAATTGCTAGCCCTTCCTCCCAAACTGCACCGCATTAAACTTTGTACTTCTGGGTATTTACTTGCTTTCTATTTTTGCTTATATACTTAAATGTAATGTACTTACAGTCTCCCCTATCCAGGAGGTATCATCTGAGCTGAGCAGGGAAAGCTCAAGTGCTGAGGGAAGGATGGAACCTCAAAGAGCCCTTAGCAGACGTTTAGTTTAGGTTGCACCAGAAGAGAATTCCCACTCTACAGCATCTAGGTCACATCCTCTTGTTTCTCCTCAAAGTCCTCCCTGTCAGCCCACGGCTGCTCCCAGCTTCCCCTGCCCCAGGCCCCAAGCAGGACAAGCTAATGGCCTGCCTTGTCATGGCCCTTTGGACCTTTGGAGGCATCTATGACTGGCAACAGGACAATAGCAGCAGCTGACATTTACAGAGCACTTTTCCTGGACCATCTTATTTGATCCTCCAAGCAGCCTTGGGACAGAGCCACTGTAGTCATTATCCCCCATTTTACAGATGAGCATATTGAGAATTTAAGACAGTTGCATGAGGTCACATGGCTAGGATGTAGGTTCCTGATTTCTGGGCCTTCCAGTAAGCCCCAACGCCTCAGGGAGAACGGGATGTACTACTACTACTACTGCAAAGGACTTGTGGGTTTGGACCTGGAAGACCTGGGATCAAATGTCAGTTCTGCTACTTCCTGACTTGACTTTGGGCAAGGATATCTAACCTGTCTGGGTCTCAGTTTCCTTATGTGTAAAATAAGACAATTAGGCTTTAAGATTCCTTCCAGCTTTACCTTTCAGAGTGTTCCTCCGAGTCTATGAGCAAGAGGGGCTAAGGCTAGAGGTAGACTCTGGAAGCCCTGAATGCCAGGTTAACCAAAACCAACTCCTTAGTCCATCCCCCACCCCCTGTAGCAAAACCACTCTCGTTATCTCCTAGACTGGGGGGCTGGAGGGGGGTTCCCCGAGGCCTGGAGCCCTTTAAGCAGAAGCCTGGCCCCAAGAGCATGGTGAACACCAAATGTTCTCTGCAACATCAGAGGGGGGCTGAAAGGGGACATTGTTTTCGGCTCTGTAACCTCCCCGGCTCCCACCCCTGAGGACTTGCTGCTTCTTGAGAATTTCCTTTCTCTGGCCTGAATCCCAGCTCCCCATTCAGGAGCCTGAGCCAACCCCCCAGGCCCAGCCCCCACCAGCCCTGGATGGATGCTGACTCCTACAGGAACTATACCACCCTGGCCCCAAAGGCAGCAGGGCACACTCCCAACGTCCCCTGCTCCACCCCCATGAAAACAAAAATACAGCCCTGGGGGCGAAGGGGAGGGGAAGCCCTCTCTCTCCAGCCCGGGCCACCCCTGGGAAGCATTTAAAGATTCCTCCCCTCACAAGTCAGAGAATGGGAAGAAAGATGTTCCCGGCCCCCTCCCTGCTGAGGGCACCTCCTTCCCCCTCCGACCCGCCCTGCCCCCCACAGACATCTCTAGTACCTTTACAGAGCCCGGCCCCTCAATACCACTAATCCCCAGGCACTTAATGAACTACAAGCTTTCCCTTTCACTGGGACAAAAGTTTCTTTCCTTTCTCCAGGCTAATCGCAGGCAAACTGTCCCTAGTCCCCACCATGAGGTCGCTTAAAATCCCATTCCCTCAGTAAGCCCTCCTCCCACTCACTAGGGGGTGAGGTGGGGGAGGGGAGGGCAGAACAAAGAAAGTGTACTTAATTTAGATGGGGATGGGGGGAAATGGGGGGAGAGATGGATGGAAAGATAGAGAGGTGGATGGATGGCGGTATGTGTGGGGGATGGATCGATGGAGGGGTGGAGGGGAGGGAGGGATGGGAGTGCATAGGTGGGGAGATGGATAGATGGGGAGATGTGTGGGGGATGGATCGATGGAGGGGTGGAGGAGAGGGAGGGGTGGGGGTGGCTAGGTGGAGGGCCAGATGAGTAGATGAATGGATGGAGGGGTGAAGAGCTGGAGGGATGAAGGGATGGATGGGGGATGGAGCAATGGAAACCAAGAAGGAAATTACTGCAGTGGTCCACGTGAGATGGGCTGGGGACCTCACTGGGTGATGGCTCTGGATGCAAGTGAGATGCATCCTGCTGCAACCAGCTCCACCATTAAACTCAGTGTGACCATTTACAGTTGGGAAATCTACAAATGATGTAAATCAAGGCTCCATGTTTGTTTTGTTGATCTTCTAGACTTGGGAAAACCCATAATGAAAAAGCTAATGATCTGATGGTGTTAAACATTTACCCTCCTATCCGGAGGGAAACTCCTCAAGATTTAGCAATTAGTTGGGCTGAGGGAGAGTAGAGATGAGCCTGGGCAAATCTAGAAGTGTGAGGGAGGTGCCCAAGTGAAATAAGGAAATCCGGAAGGGAAGGGTAGAGATAACAAACTCTCCTTAGAACTTAAGAGTTTGAGATGCAAATGGACCCTCTTTCTCTCTGCTTCCACATATGCAAAATGTGGGACTTCACTCAAGGCTTTTCCACATCCCAACTTGAAGAAGTTCCCTAGGAAGGAGTAAACTCATCTAACTGCTCCCACTAAGGAGACTCCCTGAGGGCTGAGCCCCTCCGCACCCCACCCCACCCCCCGTTTCACCAGAAGCCAAGCCCACCTAAAACCAGGAGTAGAGGTCCCTCCCCTTGCACACACACAAACATAAGCTTGAGACACACAAACCACATACAGATACATTTTATATGTATGTATTACAGTCACACAAACAGAGCAAATACAAACACTATATGCACCCATAGACACACTGAGTCAAAGAAGATACTTTATGCACAGACACAGACACTTGTATCACATAAAGATGTATCGAAGGTCTGAGACAATAAATGTTAACCAGTTTAATATATATTATATACCTAAGTATCACCTACACACAGGGACATACATGTATCACATAAGGATTCCATATTCATATACCTCCCATACACAAATGGGAACCTGTATCTCTACATGGACACACACAGAGAACACGATACATGTGCAAGTACTTGGAATATATACATAACAAACACATACTATGCACATGTAGAACAGATGCATCAAGACACTATAAATACTTACCACATACACAGATGCACTGAAGCTTGTTAGACATACAGAGTACACTGACACACTGTGGTATAATTATATCACAGCTAAAACTCATCTACATATTATATACACAAACATACCAAAAAGCAATGGTGTCAAATAGGAATGAATCCCTGAGGGCCACATATTGATTAGAAAACCACAAATTAACATTATTTAGGTTGTATTATATTTTCATTCATTTTGTTAAACATTTCCCAAACATATTTAATGCAGTTAGAGCTTTTTGTTAGCTGCTTGGGACTCACAGCTCCAAGTGTGACACCTTTATTAATATATCACATAAACAAAAATACCAGAATTTGATAAAAACATAGCTGCTACTTAATAGAAACACAAATGCTATGCCCACGTGTAACATCATGCAGATGCACAAAAGCGTATAATATAGACAGACAGACAGACACACACACACACACACACACACACACACACACACACACACTAAACGTTGCTCATATTTATGCACACGCCCTGGCTCTAACAAGAAAGTCAGTTGACTTAGCCATGGGTCCATAAGCTCTCAAGACAAGCCCACCACACTCCTCAGCCTTCTCATCCCCCAGATTGCCAGAGTCTTTGGGAAAAAAACTTCTACTTTCAAAAACCTTTTTTTAAGTTCATACCTGGCCCAAGCACACAAAAGAAATTTTTAGAAATTAAAACATCTCAATCTGACTAGGTTCTCCTCTTCTACTCCAATTAATTACCCATTAATCTTATACCCCAATCATCTATAAAACCTTCAGCTGGTAACTGAATTGCCCACTTTCCTGCAGGCCTGCTGAGGCAGGGCTCTAAGGAACGGAAAATGATGTTAGCACCTTCTAAGTCACTTAGCCAGGGGAATATACCACCAAATATAGTCATAATTTCTCCCAAGCTGGAAAGACTCTCCAGCACTGAGATAAGGGCTCCTAATCAAGGCAGTGGCCATTAAGTATGGTAAATAAACACAAACTGAGATTAGGAACTCTCTCTTTACAAGAACAGAGGCACAGACCCCTGTCCTCAGGGATCTCATGGTATGGGGGTGATAACAGAGTGAAGGGCAGAAGGAACAGACCCAGGCCCCATTCTGAAGGAGCGAACAGTCTGGTGGGGGGCGACTAAAGGGCAGAGAAAGCCCTGCCCTCAGAGAGCTCCCAGTTTGGTTGTGAGTAGGCTCAAACAGGGAATAGAGAAGCGGATGTGGTGAAAATTTACACAATGAAGTGAGTTCTGTGTTAGTGAAGGGAGAGAAGGAAAGTTCCTTGCAGTCAAGGGTCAGGGGAGCTTCCTGGAGGAGGTGGTACCTAGCATGGCAAAGTCTTCCGGAAAGCAACTATGGAGGTCGTACCAGCTGAGCACAAGTAGCTGCCACACTTTGTAGCATTTCCCAGGGCAAAACAGCACCAAGCCTCTCATTTCCCCAAAGGAAAGAATTTGAAGGATCTCTTATCTGTCTATCTCTGCATGTCTATCTCTCTCCGTGTCTCTGTTTCTGTGTCTGTCTGTCTCTCTCTCACACACCCTCCCCCACTTTCCTATTTATGGTCCCACAGTTCATAGCCAAATAGCCAGTAAGTGGCAGAATTTGAACATCGCTCCCCTAATTCTAAGATCACTGTATTAAAGTGTCCTGTCTCTCTCTCTTCTCTCTCTCTCTCTCTCTCTCTCTCTCTCTCTCTCTCTCTCTCTCTCTCTCTCTCTCTCTCTCTCTCTCTCTTCTCTCTCTCTCTCTCTCTCTCTCTCTCTCTCTCTCTCTCTCTCTCTCTCTCTCTCTCTCTCTCTCTCTCTGTCTCTCTGTCTTTCCTTGCTTCTTTGCTTCCTTCCTTCTAAAGGATCCCTTCTAAGTCTACATACTATGTAGAGTCCAAGGAAATGGAGTTACCAACTCTAGCCTCTACCTGACCTCCCTAATCAAAACCTTTCATCATCCACCCATCCCTGACTCCCTCTCCTCTGCCCACCTCAGTCTGGAGGGGACCAGGATCCTTGGGATTTTCCATGCCCATAACAGCTCCGGTTTGCCCCGGTGACCTAACAGAACCCAGATCGGGAGTCTGTTGCATCTGAGGCAGGATGAAGATCGGGGGCTGAGTTTCCAGAGTCCTTAGTCCTGAATGAGTCACTTTCTCTCTAGATGGTCTTTGACAATGCTGAAAATAATGGTGCCTTCCTTTAGCAGAGTCCTTCAGGATTTACAAAGCACTTTTCCTCCCAACATCCCTATGAGGCAGATATGGGAAGCGCCATTATCCTCATCTAACAGAGAAACTTGAAAATGTGAGAGATTATTGGAATCACCGAAGACCACATAGCTGGAAAACAAGAGTGCCACTCAGACCCTGAGTCCCAGAACTTCCTCCTCTGTGCCATACTAAGCCCAGGTATGGCTCCTTCCCATCTCTGAGCCTCAGCTCCCTTCCCTACAAAATTAGTCCCTAAGGTACCCTTCAGCTCTGATGCAATTCTGGCCAAAGGATAATCTCCCTGACCAAATTTGGTTCTCTGATGGCATTTTGCTCTTCCAGATGACTTAGACCAGAGAGGAAATAAAAGAATTTCAGGCTAGGAGTCATCTTGTCCAATCTGTGACTCAACTTCATGCCCTACAAATGATTATCCTGCCTTTACTCGAAGATATTCAAGTGTTCAAAAAGAGATGCTCATTTCCAAGGCAGCCCCTTCCACCTGATGCAAATTCTGGCTCTGTCCCTTTGTAAGATCTCCCCACACCCACCAAATGCTCCTAGCTCTGTTCCATGGAGCTACTCAGAAGGCTGTTACCTCTTTTCATATCAGCCCTTCTTCCCTTCTTGAGAAATAGCCCTAACTCCCTTCACTTACCCTCCTATGGCCTCATCTCCAGTCATCTCACCTTACTGGTGACTCCTTTGGACGCGTTCTAGTTTATATCCTTCCTGAAATAACAGTGCCCTAGAGGACCACAAATCTCTAGAGATAATCTGACCAGAATGGATGACTGTGGGACTAATGATTCCTTCCTTCTGGAAACTGTGGCTCTCCTGATACAGCCCAACATGGCTTTTGCTCTTTTGGTCACCAAGTGACACTGCTGCTTCACAACAGATCCACGTCCAGTACAAGAGGCTCCTTTCCAGTGCTAGTGGGCATCATCCCTCTCACCCCACTGACCTGGCAGTGGCCAGCACCCCAATGGGCATGCTAATAAGGTGCACACAGCTTGTTTTCCATGATAAATCTGACTTCAGAGCCGGATGACTGCTCCTTTGCAAATGGCGTAACTAGAGACAGCCCGTCCCCCGCCTGGGGAGGAATTCCAGAATTATTCACACATGTTCTCCATGAAATTCACTCTGGAGGGGTATGGAGATGAACTCCCAGACTTTGCATACTTTTCCCAGTTTCTCCTTCCTCAAAAATAAGATGAGTTTTGGAAGTAAAATCCTTGAGAGACTGAATTGTAGGGAAGAGTTTCTAAAGTCAGCTAGTCACCAAGCAACCAATCATTATCCTTGTGTTTATATGGTATTTTACACTTTCTAAAGCACTGTCCTCCAAACCATCCTGTAAGGCTATGATATCTATTTTAATACTACTGTGCAATAAGAAATGATGAAAGGGATGAAAGGGAACCTGGGAAAGTTTATATGAACCAATGAAAAGTACAGTGAGCAGAACCAGGAGAAACATTTCTATAATTACCACAATATATAAAGACAAACATCTTTGAAAGACCTGAAAATGTTTACCAATGCAATAACTTTGTTCTCCAAATCACCCAAGTTTGAAATCTCAGAGTTATTCTCAACACTCCTCTCCACTTTCCATATCTAGTGTCAGCCTAGCAGCTGCTTTTCAGCAATATTCCTTCAACCAAGTCCCTTCTTCTCACGCCTCACCCTTAGACTAAGCTTTTATCATCTCTCACCTGGACAGCTGAAATGGCCTAATGAGCTTCCCTTCCTTTCCTTTTTGTTCCTTAGACTGAGGCTTTATCATCTCTCTCACCAGGACTGCTGAAATGGCCTGATGGGTCTCCCTCCCTTTCCTTTTTCTAGTCAATTGATCACAAATCTCACAAAATCATCTTCCACCATAACGCACAGGTATGACTGTGTCCCTCTTCTGCTCAAAAGCCTTCAATGCTTCTCTACTGTCTGGAAGATGAAACACAAATCCCAGAGTCTGGCATTTAAATCCCTCCACTTCCTTCTTTCCTTACTTTCTTTTTTTAGTGAGGTAATCAGGGTTAAGTGACTTGGCCAGAATCACACAGTTAGTTAGTCACACAGTCAGATATCTGAAGGCAGATGTAAACTCAGGTCCTCCTGACTCCAGGATCAGTACTCCATCCCCTGTGACACCTACCTGTCCTTTCTGTTGTTCTGAAGAAGACTGCTAATGGTTCTCCTGTCTTGTTTTGCTTACTCCTGACTCTTGAAAGTCAGACCCTCTTGAAAGCTGAGGTACTTTGAGTTTTGTGAATTTGTTTATTTTGGGGAAGGAGGAGTGGAAGAGTTTTTACAAGTGCCTCAGGTGGTGATTTTGCACTCAGCTCACTCTCTCCAAAAAGTCTCCTCTCACCACACGAAGGCCACAACAGTCATTACCACTCTGCGGAAGGACACCTGGCTGGCCCAACTCCCATCCAGATTGTATCTGGAACCCTTGGAAAAATTCAAGTCCATAGGGAGGTGGGTGCCTACGAGGGTGCCCATTGCAGGGAAACACTGGAGTCCGGCCCACTCTAGGATTGTGCAATCACGTAAGGCTATCAGGTGGTGACTCATTGTAACAGCGTTTCCAGGCATTCAGCGTCTTTCAGCAGCAGCCACCCGCTCTCCTCGGATGTTAGATCACAGCCAGGGCCCTCCCTGCGACAGAGCCTTTCAAAAATAGGCTGGAAGTTGGCTACCTCTACAAGGAGAGGGACCGGGGGAAGGAGGAGCATAGGAAAACCGCTCAGGCTTCTCATGGCCACACGAAAATGAAGGTTTCCCAATGGCTCAAAACTGGGGGGCATCCCAAAGCCACCTTAGAATCCTAGGATATTTGGCTGCTAAGGACCCCAGAGACCATCTAGTTCTAACCCAAAGCTTTCCTTTTACAGATGGGAAACTGAGACCCAGAGAAAGGAACGAATTTAGTCAAGATCACATAAGCCAATTCTAATCCTGTAACGGGCTGCCTCCTACCCCTCCATGGGATCCCTGTAATGGGAGGTTCTGTTGCTCTCTTGACCACAGGGATAGAAAAAGTCAAACAAGACTTTGGATTGGTCAGATTTCTCCAAACCATCATCACTGCGTTCCAAGATGGCAGTCTCCAACTTGTAGTCCTTCTCTGTCCATATCCCACCTCACATGGTGTAGCCACAGTTATCTCACCAGCACATGCCACAGGATTTGAAATAAAGAGATCTGACATTTACTAGCTACAAGACCCTCTCAAAGCCTAGACCACAGCACTAAAAAGATCCTTCATAAACAGCTAGCAAAGGAAAAACGAACTTCATCAAGAACACTCCCATCCATTTGTTAGATCTCTTTCTGTGTTAGAATGCAAGCTCCTTGAGGGCAGGGATTGCTTTCTGTCTTACTTGTTTCTCTTTGTATTCCTGACACTTAGCAGCGTCCCTGACACCCAGTAAGTGACTAATAAACATAATGTCTAAATTATCTATCTAAAAAGTCTAGACAGGCTAGAATGTTTGGACTGAATCAAATGAGATGAAATTTAATGGGATAAATGGGATGGTTCACATTGGTTCAAAAAAAAATCAACAAATAAAGATGGAGAGACATGGCAAAATGAGAACCTGAAGAAGATTTCAGTGAACTGCAAGGTCTGCATGAGTCCACGGTGGGATATGGCACACCACAAAGTGGATGAAGTCTGAGGCAACAATGAGAAGAATCTTGGAATAAAGTTGGGGCAGACTTGTATACTCTGTCCTAGTAGCCAACATCTGGAATGTCTGTATTCAGTTACATATTCCCATTTTAGGAAGGAGACAGGTAAGCTGGGAAGAGTGTAGAGACAGACATCAAGATCATGTCATATGATGTTCAATTGAAGGCGCAATGGACATTTAGCCTGGAGAAGAAAAGACTTTGGGTGGGATGGGAGATCATAGGTATCTTCATATATGTGAAGGACTGGTATACATACACTTGATCCGTTTAAACAAGGGAGTTAAAAGAAGCAAATTTAAGTTTGCTGCAAAGAAAAACTTTTTCTAACAATTAGCTTTATCCAGAAATGGAGTCATGAAGTGAGTCATGTCTCACCACCAAATCCTCACCTCTGCACACCAGAGATCTTCAAGCAGAAGCCAATGTTAAGTTGTTAAGCTGTTCCCAACGCTATGAGATTCCATAATTCTACTCCCTCTGTCCTGAGTCCTGGGGATCCACAGTTAAATCTACAGGCTACCAACAGTGACATGTTAATAATAATTTATGATTACACAATACTCCCCATCCACTATCTCACTGAAGTCCTGCAACAACACAGAGGGGTTGAGGGTCTATTATCATATGCCATATCATATCAGACACAAAAACCAAGGAAAAGAGAAAAGAAATGGCAGAATTAGAACAGAAGACCTTGATTTCCCCTCTCTAATCTAGCACTCACTCCAATGCATCAGTTTGAAGCCTCAAATTATTCAAGGAATCATCAAACTGAGGATAAAAGGCACTAAAAAGTAACTTTCCCTGAATTAGAAGAGGCATGAAAAAGGTCAGTTCAATTCTGCCAGTAGCAGATTTGTAACTTTCCCTTCTGCCTTCTGTGGGATGGGGGAGAGGGAAATGTGAAGAGACAAAAACAGAGACTCAGACACATAAAGAGACAGAGAGGGAGAGAGAGAGAGAGAGAGAGAGAGAGAGAGAGAGAGAGAGAGAGAGAGAGAGAGAGAGAGAGAGAGAGAGAGAGAGAGAGACAGAGACAGAGAGAGACAGAGACGGAGACAGAGAAAGACAGAGAGAGAGAGAGAGAGAGAGAGAGAGAGAGAGACAGACAGACAGACAGACAGAGACAGAGAAAGACAGAGAGAGAGAGAGAGAGAGAGAGAGAGAGAGAGAGAGAGAGAGAGAGAGAGAGAGAGGGAGAGAGACAGGAGAAAGGGGAAGGGAGGGGCACAAAGAGAGCTATCTTCAGAGCAATTCTCTCAGCCCTCAAGTACTGAACCAACCAGATGTTGGCAAAGATGTGATTGCTTAATCCCTGATCAGTCTCCAATTATCCCTGCAAAGTTTTCAAAGCGAACGAGGGGAAATATTTATATACAACCAAATTAGCCTTTCATTAGGCAGGCAAGAACCTCTTGGGGCCCACCTGTTTCCCCTCCCCAAGTCTCTAGAAGAAGAAACATTTCTTGGGCCCTAGGAGGAAGGAGGACCTCAGGCAGCCAGGAAGTCTTCCCAGACCCTGGAGCCATCAAATGCCCATTTCAGAAGAGGCTTGGGGCTTAGCCTAAAGAGGGTGGAACAGCAAGAAGCAGTCACATCCTGATACTGCCTGCTATGCTGTCATGGGACCTAGAGCTGGAAGGAACCTGCAAGGTGAATTAGTCCAACCCCTTCATTCTACAGATCAGGAAACAGAGGCACAGACAGATGATTTGATTTGCCCAAGATAACAAAGGTGGTTAAGTGCCAGGTTTGGGATTCAAACCCAGGACCTTGAAATCTAAATGTAGTGCTTTTCCCCCTGCATTATACCCAGGAGCCACCAGGATGTGCCATCATAACTGTGGAAATGTGAGAGAAATATGATGAGGTGTTTAACATATATTGGATTACTTGCCATCTAGGGGAGAGAGGGGGAAGGGAAGGAGAAAAACTTTGGAACACAAGGTTTTTCAAGGGTGAATTTCGAAAACTATTAATGCATATGTTTTGAAAATAAAAAGCTTAAAAAAAAAGAAGAAGAAGAAGAAGGGGCAGCTAGGTGGCGCAGTGGAGAGAGCACCAGCCCTGAAGTCAGGAGGACCTGAGTTCAAATTTGGTCTCAAACACTTAACACTTCCTAGCTATGTGACCCTGGGCAAGTCACTTAAGCCCAGCCTCAGGGGAAAAAAAAAGACATTGACACTGAATTTCAGCTGACAACTATAAACTATATGTTTCTATTCCACTGGAAAAAAAAAAAAGAAATATGATGACTGGCCAAAATGATGGGAACAGTGTCAGGAGATGGGAAATCTAACCAGTACTCTATTATAGAGGGAGGCCATGTAGAAAGAATACTAGGGGTTCCAACTAAGATGCTTCCTGATTATGAGGCTCTGTGTACATCCCTTAACCAATTTTTCTGTGCCTCAGTTTTTTTATATGCAAAATGGACTCAATGGGTTTCCTCTAAGGTCCCTTCCAGCTCTAAATCTATGATTCCATGAAGAGAGAAACAGTTCCAGATAAGAAGTAAAGGGGCCTTGAGTTCAAAGCCTGCCTTGGATGCTTCAGAGCTGGACAAGCTTGGACAAGCCCCATCTCCTCTTAGCCGCTGGTTGTCCAGTTCCATCTGTAAAATGAGCAGGCTGGACTGGATGATCCCTAAGATTCCTTCCAGTTCTAAATTTATGATCTTATGATTAAGTATAAATTTGGAGCTTCCTTAAGTGCAGGAGGCTGAGTGCAGTCCTGTAGAGTGAGTAGTTAGGACAGGTCTGGGCACCTGTAAAGATCAAGGCAGCACAGGGGGGCAGAAGCTTAGAATTTCCACTGCCTCAGTTTCTTTATCTGTTAAAAAAAAAAAAGGAATTTGGAAGAGGTTTGGATGTTGTGAAGTTCTCTAATCTGACAAAGGTCATGGGCCAGAAATCAAAAAACTGCGTGGGACAGCTGGGAAAGTTTAGGCACATCTACTTTGGGCCTGGTGTTTGCCTGTATTGTATCTTACCTTTAATGGGGTACATGATTAATAAGGACTTCTTCCCTTGTGCAGAAAGATACTCATATGCATGTGGTCTGTAGGGACCACAAGAGAGCAGATTCTGAAAGGAGCTTGCAGATAAGCTGCCGGGAGAAGAGGGAAGGGGCATTTGGGCTCAGAGCCCAGGGCATCAGGCATGCTTGGATGCCAGGCTAGTGATGAGTCAGAAAGGGGGTCAGGTCAGGGAGAAGCAAAAGGCCCGGCGAAAAAGCATCGGGGAGAAACTGGGTCAAGAAGCAAGGTCTCCAGGCAGAATCCTCCCCCACTATACAGCAGGCACTCCAGAAATGCCGCAGGACGCACAGCTTGCTTTCCGCTCTGGTGTTTGGCAGTCCATACATCACCAGGCTTACGTCACAGATGTGCAATATTAGGTTCGGGCAATCAGGGGACTGGTCCTGAGCCACATCTGTTGTGGAGAGATGATCCAGCCCAAGCCAAGTACCCAGCCCTGAGACCATCAGTTCACCCAGCAGAGCTCCCCATGACGGATGCTGCTTCCCAGGGAGGAATTTCTAAGCTGACACTTTGTGTAAATAACATCGCTTGCTTTAAACAAGTTCTCTGGCACAGCCCTCTCCAGTTCATCCTCACAGGGTCCCCTCCCCTCCTCTATGCTATAGATCCGACAGAGGCTGATGCAATAAAATACCAGAATTGGACAGCATCCTAGAGGTCACCTAGTCCTGTCATTTAACAAAGGAAGAAACTGAAGGTTAAACAAAAGAAATGATCCATTGAAGGCCACATCAATAGCAAGACATATGACTCAAAGCAAGCTGTCCTTACTCCCAGCTGGGGCACAGATAACTTAGTGTGGTCAAAAAGAAATTGGATCTCAAGTCTGAGAATCTGCCTTCAAATCCTGCTGACTCTGCTTTCTATCTGGGCAAATAAATCCTTCTCCTTTATGCCTCAGTTTCTTCATCTGTAAAATAAGGTGATTAGATCAAATGACTTCTAAGGTTCTTTAAGTGGTGAAGTGGTTAGAATACCAAGCCCGAATTCAGGAGGGCCTGAATTCAAATTCCACCTCAGATACTTACTAGCTGTGTGACCCTGAGCAAGAGACTTAACTTTGTCTGCCTCAGTTTCTTCATCTGTAAAATGAGCTGGAGAAGGAAGTGGCAAACCATTCTAGTATCTCTGTCCAAAAAAAAAAAAAACCTAAATGGAGTCACAAAAAGTCAAATACAACTCAAATAATTAAACAAGAAAAAGTTTCCTCCTTTTCTAGTATTTAATACAGAATCAGACACACAGTAGATGCTTCTTAGATGTCTGCTGACTTGACTTTTAATGATCAATTGAAATTCAATAAGCAATGAAGTGCTTAAAATGAAAACAAATTTCAGAAAGTTTAGAAAAGAAAAAGCCTCAAATTCAGGCTGAGAGCAGGCTTATAGAAACACTGGCTTTATGGCACATACCTGGGAAATCAGCATTCAAGGCTTTCCATATAGTCTAATCCCATAGTATCCATCTAGTTATGTCTACCTGTCTCCCAACAATCACTTGCATGTCACACCTGTCTCCTCCAGGAAGCCCTTTCTGATAACCCAGTATGGCAAAAACTATACAAAGAGAAACCTGGATGTTGGTCCCAGTCTCAACATTTCCAAGCATGTAATCTCAAAGGAACTTCTCAATTCTCTGATTATCGTTTCCTCAGCAGATCTCAAAGTCAGAAGACTGAATCTGATCCTCATACAGATGCCTGGAACCTAGTTAGCAAAAGTCCCCTAACCTCTTGGGGCCTCCATTTTTTTCAGTTGGAAAACGAGGGAATGAGATGACCTCTATGTCTCTACTAGCTCTAAATCCTTCTTCTTTGGTTCCTATGACCTCTCTGTGGCACTAACATAAATACTCAGGAAAGAGAACAATGACAAGAACTTTAGACAATGAATTAAGGCCAGTTGGGTCATGGCAAACCATGCCCCCCAATTGCCCCAAGATTCATCACTTTTTTGGATCACGGACCTCAGTGGCAATCTGGTGACACTCTTCTAAGAATAATGTTTATTGCCTACTTTCACAATTGAAGGAAATGACATATTTCAATTAGAGGTTAGGGAAAATAAAGATATAATTTTGTTTTCCTCATCCCAGAAATCAACCCAAAGACCTCAGATTAAAAGCCTCCTCATCACAATGTAATTCAGAAATATCAAGATGGGGCAGCTACATGACACAGTGGATAGAACACCGGCCCTGAAGTCAGAAAGACTTAAGTCAGTCACTTAACACACTCATTAGCTATTGAACAAGTCACTTAATCCCATTTGCCTCTCAAAAAAAAATAAATAAATAAAGGTAAAAATATTGAGATGTCCTCTATTCCCTGACCCCTCATACCAAGCACAGAGCACCTGGACATTTTTTTTTCCCTGTTACTTTTGTTTAGTTATGTCGGATGGCCTCATGCTACTATTTTATTTCTAAGATTTTTTGCATCAATATTTATTAGGGATTTTCTTTCTCTGTTTTGGCCCTTCCTGGTTTAGATATCAGTACCTTATCTGTGTCATAAAAGGAATTTTGTTGAACTCCTTCTTCCCCTGTTTTTCCAAATAGTTTGTATAGTATTGGAATTAACTGTTCTTTAAATGTTTGATGGAATTCATTTGTATCTTCATGGCCCTGTAGACAAAACTGTTTGTGTAATTTTCTTGGCAAAGACATTGGAGTGAATTGTCATTTCTTCTTCCAGTTGACTGAAGCAGTTTAAGTGACTTGCCCAAGATTACTCAGCTTCACTAGACCTGCCAAAGGGGTCCATGACGCAGAAGGTTAAGAACCCCTGGATTAGTGATGATCATTATGAAAGATTTGGTTCTTCTCAGTGGTTCAGTGATCCAAGACAATCTCAAAAAACTTTGGATAGAAAATGCCATCTGTATCCAGAAAGAGAATTATGGAAACTGAAAGTAAATCAACACCTGCTATGTTCATTTTTTCTGTTTATTTTTTTCCTCTCCTTTCCTTTTCTTATGATTTTTCTCTCCTAACATGATTCAAAAAGAAATGTGTATTTGTGGAAACTGGGTAGATGCCCATCAGCTGGAGAATGGCTGAATAAATTGTGGTATATGGATGTTATGGAATATTATTCTGTAAGAAACAATCAGCAAGATGATTTCAGAAACATAAATTGATGCTAAGTGAAGTGAACAGAACCACTACACAACAACAGCAAGATTATATGATAATCAATTCTGATAGACGTGGCTTGTTTAAACAATGAGGTGATTCAGACCAATACCAATAGACCTGTGATGGAGAGAGCCATCTGCATCCAGAAGGAGACTATGGGGACTGAATGTGGATCACAACATAATATTTTCACCTTTTTTTATTGTTGTTTGCTTACTATTTGTTTTTTCTCATTTTTTTCCCTTTTTGATCTGATAATTGTACGATAACTGTAGAAATATGTATAGAAGAATTGTACATGTTTAACTTATATTGGATTACTTCTAGGGGAGGTGGGGGGAAGGGAGGGAGAAAAAAATTCCTAACACAATGTTTTGCAAAGGTGAATGTTGAAAAATATCTATGCATACGTTTTGAAAATAAAAATATCTTGGTTTTTTTTATTTAAAATGTGTATTTTAAAAAGTTAATCTACATGTATAACAAGAAAAAATAAAACAATTAGTTTAAAAATTATATACTGGCAAAAAAAAGAACCTCTGGATTAGAGGGTCTCTAGTGCTGCTTCCCACTCTGGGATACTCTGGGAATCTGTGTGGGCTAGTAAGTGTCTAAGGCTAAGTTTGAACTCAGGTGTTCCTGACTCTACACCTAACACGTTATACATGGAGTTGCCTTCTGTACATGGCAGGTTCTAATTAACCAACCAGTCATGAAACTGATTTTTTTTTCTGCTGAGAATTGTGAAGGGGCAAAGTCAATCAGTTAATAAACATTTATTAAGCACCTACTGTGTGTCAGTCCCTGTGCTAAGTGCCTGAGATCCCCCAGGACGTCTCTGTTCTGGTTTGTATGTCTGTGAGCTGATTCACCTGCCAGTGCATCTATCAGGACCTCTTTCATATAAAGCCCACAATCATCAAAAGCCCTTCTCATCCCGCCAGTGCAGAGCTGACACGCCATCCAGAAAAAGGAACTGGGCATTCGAGGCCTGGGAGAGGCTTTAAACTTAGAAACTGGCCTAAGAGCCTGAAGTTTCCTGGCAGCTCCATTAAGGTCACCACGTTCCAGGTGTCACCTGGCAGAGGCTCCATGTCGTCACCCGGGAGGAGCCAAGACCACGTGCTGCTGGAGCGCTGGGCAGCTGGGCTGGACGGCTGAGCCTGAGAAGGAGCCGGGCTCGGCCAGGGCCTACGAGCGAAGCGGGTCCTTTTATTTCTGCTCAGGGAAGATTGGTACCTTGGGAGCTGAGCGAGACATTTGTCCAGAATTCGCCAGTTCTCAGAACTAAAAATCTCAGGTGGGAAACGCAGAGAGTGACTGTCAGGGTGCCCAAATCTCCCCCAATTTGGAGAAGAAGAAATCAGGGTAAAAAAAAGGGAAAAGAGATTCCCGTGAGTCAGAATTTGAACCTCTGACCACAAGTCCCAGGTTCTTTCCATTCCTGCCTTGTCATGAAGAAGCTTGGAAATGTGCTCAGGAAAGAAAAACTTTGTGGCTCCTTGGGGGTAGGGGCTGAGCTGCACTTACCACTGCACCTCCCCCAGCACAGAGTTAGGGCCCTACCCACGGCTGACATTTAGCAAATGTTTACAGAATAAATGGATAAGTCTGTGAGGTCTAGAGCTGGGCCCGCTAATGGAGAGACAATGGAGCACAGCCCCTTCATCTGAGAGTGGCAGGGACGTGAGACGTGGCTTGCCCAGGGTCACAAAGCTGGGAAGCACCTGAGTGGTCAGGCTTCTTGCCCCCAGTTCTCTATCCACAGCGCCACTCACAGCTCTGTCATCCAGTCCTGCTCTCTTATGTAATAGCTCAGAAAATTGGGGACCAGAGAGACTCTTCTCCAAAGTCGCTCAGTGAATGGTGGTGACCAAGCCAAGGACCTAGCCAGTTAAAGATCAGGGGGGGGGGGGGCAGCTAGGTGGCAGCTAGGTGGCGCAGTGGATAGAACACCAGCCCTGAAGTCAGAAAGACCTGAGTTCAAATCTGGCCTCAGACACTTAACATTTCTAGCTGTGTGACCCTGGGCAAGTCACTTAACCCCAATTGTCTCAGCAAAAAAAAAAAAAAAAAAAAAAAAAGACCAATGAGGTGGTTTTGGAATGGTGGAAGAAAGGCTCCTGCAGCCGGCCTCGGACTCAAGGGTCTTCTTCATTTTCCACTTTCTCATTCTTTCAAATTTTTCATGGCTGCCCCACCTGATTTAAGGACAGATGCATTTAAAGCTCCCACAGTAGCCCTTGGGCCATGCCTTTCTCAAAACAAAATGCAAACCTGTGTGTCTATTTGTGTGTGAGTGTGTACATGTGTAAGTGTGTGTGTATTTATGCAAAGGGCAGGCTCCCTATTTAATGAACCCCCCTCTCCCACTTCAGGGCCTATAAGAGGAGTGTTCCCAAATGAGCTGTCAGGCAGGCAGGAAGGCAATTGGGGAGGGAGGGAGAGAAGCAAGGGGAGAGGGAACGCTGCTAGACCTACATGCTACATTCCTGCGAGTCCTGGCCGTCCAGTCCAAGCGGAGCTGGCCCCAGAATTCTTTACATTCTCTCTCTAGCAGCTGCACAATGGGGTGGTTCTTTCCTTCTCCCATCCCTGGGCTGATGCTCTGCAGCAAGAGGAAATGGCTCCTAGGCCAACCAGGGCCATGGGGCTATTTTTAGGGGTGGTGGGTGGGAAAAGAGAGATGGAGATTGGGGTACAGGGAAAAGAGAGAGATAGAAACAGAGACAGAGACAAAAAGATAGGGAGGGAGGGAAGGAGGAAGGGAGGGAGGGAAAGAAGAAGGGAGAAAGAGAGACAAAGAGAGAGACAAAGAAAGAGAAGGAGGAGGAGGAGGAGGAGGAAGAGGAGGAAGAGGAGGAGGAGGAGAAGGGAGAAATGGGAAGAGAGACAGAGAGAGACAAAAAGATGGAGGGAGAGAGACAGAGAGAGACAAAGAGAGAGACAGAGAAAAAGAGAGACAGAGACTGAGACAGAGAGGGAGGCAGACAGAGGGAGAGAGAAGAGGAAGAGGGAGAGAGATAGAGACAGGGACAGAGAAAAAGAGAGAAATTAGGAAAGGGAGATGGGGCATTAGGGGAAGCCAGAAAAGCAGATGAAACAGAAGGCAGTGAACGCACTGAGGAATAAAAGAAGGCAGAGACAGAATGATGGTGAGGGACAAGAAGTAGAGAAGAGGAGGCAGAGATTCTAAGACATGGATGGGAAAAGAGGAGGAAGCCATTTCAGCCTGAAGGGCTTCACAGAAGCCGTGGCTTAAAAAGATGGATAAGATTCCCAAAGCTGGAAAACTGTAGACGTCTCCCAAGAGGAGTTTCAGTGATGGAGAAGCAGTTCCCATAAAAGGGCCCTCTTCCTCCTCCCAGTGTGTCTCAGACCACGTTATCTGGAGCTCTCCTTTGCCCTCACTCCACGCTGCGTGCTCTCACAGGGCTGAGCAAGAAAGGAACATGGAGTTTATCCTTGGAGTTCTAAACTTGGGATCTAGAACATTTTAAAAATAATTCCCAGTGGATTTCAAGTGCATTTGATTTCCTTCATATTCCAATGCATTTGATTTTATTCATTTAAAACCATTAGTCTGAGAAGGGTGATGAGTTTTAACATACGTCTGGCAAAAAAAAAAAAAATAATAATGAAGAAGCTCTGTTCTAACCCAACTCTGTCACCTTAAGGATGGGAGAAAATCCCATTAAATGATTTTCTCAAGGACACACAAGTAATACGGAGCTGAGCTTGGATTTGAACCCAGGCACTTGTTGACTGTCATTCTAACCCCAAGTCTTCCAAGAATGAGGTCTGAGTTGCATCTATTCTTGTATCCCCAATATTGAGGGTAGTGCTCTGCATGTAGTAGGCATTCAGGAAGGAAGGAAGGAAGGAAGGAAGGAAGGAAGGAAGGAAGGAAGGAAGGAAGGAGGGAAGGAAGGAAGGAAGGAAGGAAGGAAGAAAGGAAGGAAGGAAGGAAGGAAGGAAGGAAGGAAGGAAGGAAGGAAGGAAGGAAGGAAGGAAGGAAGGAAGGAAGGAAGGAAGGAAGGAAGGAAGGAAGGAAGGAAGGAAGGAAGGAAGGAAGGAAGGGAGGGAAGGAGGGAAGGAGGGAGGGAGGGAGGGAGGGAGGGAGGGATATTTAATTAGAATTGCAACCACAGTAACAGTGTTGTCAAGGAAAGATTTCTGGGCAGAGGAATGTCCCCAAAAGAACCTTCGATCTCTTCCACCCTTCACCCCGTCCTTGTCCCCATGTCTTGGTGAGTGCTCAGGGAGCACTAGCTCAGGAAGATTCCTTTTGAGGAGGAGCTGCAGGTCCCCGAGAAGGGCCCTGTAGCGGCTCCTTACTCTGGTATTGTCATCAACGAATTCTCTCCGCACAAGAGGACAGCAAGGAAGGCAGCCGGGAGCCAGAACAGAGAGGGAAGCCAGGGCTGAGGAAGTACCTAGTGTTTGCTTAGGCTTCCCGCCACCAATGAATCCCAGATGTTGGCTCCAGCTATCACATTCTGCTGGGTGCCGGCACAAACCAACCAAGTCTGTGTCCTGCCAGGCTGCGAACCGCTGCCAGATAAGCCCCAGATTCCATCCCTGCCCGCCCCGCCAGGGAGGGAGTGCCCCCAGTGCTGAACCACCGAGTGTGAGCCCGGCACTCAAGGCCTCCCTGCATCAAGCCCCAAACCACCATTTCAGCTTTATCACCTTCTACTTCCCCTCATACATCCTGTGCTCCAATCAGAACACGCAACTTGCTATCCCCTCAGTACCCACCATCTCCATGCTTTGGCTCACTATGTCCCCTAAACCTCGGATGTCCCATCAATCCCATATTTTCCTGCTGAAACTCAGCTTTTACGATATCTCCTCCCTGCCTCATCCCCAAAGCAAAAAGGTCTGGAAGAAAAGACCAGAGAAAACCCTTAAAAATTAAATCTCATTCCCCAACTAAGAGCCAGAGGAGAGAATAAGCTTGTCCAGGGTCACACAGCTGAGCCACAGAGGCAGGATGAGGAGGCAGATTCTCCCACTTCACCAGCACCACGGCCTCCTCCTAAGAAGCTCCCAGCTGTGTCTCTCTCATGGCCCTTCCCACCCCGGCCTGGCTCCCCAGTCTTATCTGTCAGGGAGTGCCCCCTTAGAGCACGCACTGAGTCCCACCTAGTCAAGGCTCACCCAAGGGCACGCCCAGAGCCCACAGTGGGCCCTCTGTAGTGTATGGTGAATAAATGAGCAAATGGATCAGCCCCAAGAAAGGGGCTTCATGTGCCCAAGAGGAGCGGCTCCCCCCTCCCAGGCTCTCGGTATCTCAGAGTTGGAAGAAACGTTTGTGCTCTAAAACAGGAGCTCCTACATCCCATGTCATGACCTCTTTGGAGGGTCCCTTTCAGCATCAAGTTTTGTTTTTTTTATAGTAGTTTTTTTTATTTTTCCAAATACATGCAAATATAGTTTTCAACATTTACCTTTTCAAAACCTTGTGTTCCAAATTTTTCTCCCTCCCTTCCCTCCTCCCCCTTTCCCTAGAATACAATATCGTTTAAGCTTGTATAGTTCTTCTAAACATATTTCCATATTCATCATGCTGTGCAAGACAAATCAGATCAAAAGGAAAAAAAAAAAGAAAGAAAACACGACAAAGAAAAAAAAAGTGAAAATACTATCAGCATCAAGTTTTTAAATGCATAAGAAATTCTGAAGGAGAGCAGTCGTATTAAATTACAGCACTCAGTGTGCATGTGTGCACACAAATCACATACATACCTATATACATACATATGAGTGTGTATAAAAAGTTCAAAGACTGAGCTAAGGATCCCTAATTTAGTTCCAGTGGCAGAGCATAGAGCAGGAAGACACTTTCTAGTCGTGTGACCCTAGGCAGATGGTTTAACCCTATTTACCTCAGTTTCCTCATCTGTGAAATGAGCTTGCCAAATATTCCAGTTTTTTTTTTGGTTTTGTTTTTTTGGCCAGGAAGACTCCGAAAGGGGTCATGAAGAGTCAATCATGACTAAATAATAACTGAACAAAATCAACATCCCCAAGTGGACATCTGGTTTCCAGAGTCCAGGATCTCCAGAGGTAGTGCATAATACTTGGAGACAATTCTAATTTTTAGGAAGTTCTTCCTTACACGAGCCCAAATTTGTTCCCTCTGTAGCAGAAACACCTGTTCTTGGTTGGTTAAAATCCAAACACAGAAGTTGGCATGCAGTAGGTGCCCAATAAAGGCTTGTGGATTGAGCAGAACCTTCTCTATGACAACCCTTCAAATACCCTGCACCAAGTCACTTCTCCAGCTAATAAAGGTCCCCGGGACAGCCAGATGATTTTGTAGGAAAGCGTTCTTCCATCGCCCTGCCATGTGGGTCACCTCCTTGGACAGCCTTGATCCCATCTCTTTCCATCTCTGCCGGAGCCTTGGCTAGTCCCATGTCCCCCCCTCCTCCTTCCCTCCTCCCTTCAATCTCCCCGCAGCTCTTGGCTCTGCTCTGTGCAGACAGACCCAAGTCTCTCTCTTCTTTAAAAACCCTTGACTGGCTCTGCCCATCCCCTCAAGTTATCGCTCTCTGTCTCTCCTTCCTTTCACACCAAACTCCTGCACACTCTTGCTTCCATTTCCCCACCTTCCTCTCACTTCTTGACTGCTTATCATCTGACTTCCAAAGCTACCTCTTCACTGAAGCTGTTCTCTGATGACTTCCAGGAAACGCTGAACTGCTCCATTCTTGGGTCTTTCTTCACTATCAATGGCCTCTCTACGGTGTTGACCCTTCCACCTCCTGGATACCCTCTCTTCCTTTGGCGTCTGTGACTGCGCTCTCCGCCTCAAGCCCATTGGTTATTTCAGGAGCCACCTGTGTCCAACACAAGTTGTCACCCAAGTTCTCTCCTGATCTCGTTTCTCTGCTCGCTCTCCGGGACCTCATCTCTTCCCACAGGTGCGATGCTCACCTGGGCAAATGGCTCCCTAATGCAGACAGGCAGCCCTCATCTCTCCCGAGTCAAACACGCAATTATCATCTGCCTGCCTGAGATCTCCACCCGGATATCCCATCGTGGTCTCAAACGCACCACGTCCAAAAAGGAATTCGTTCTCTTCTGATTATCTTCCCAAGCTCCCCTGTTGTTTTGTATTGACAATACTGAGCATCCTCCCAGCCAGCCACTTAACCAACTTGGGGCATTAGTAATTTTCTCCTTTCCTTTACTTCTACCCCTAAATCCAATCAGGGGCAAAATTTTATCAACCTCTCCCCTACACACATAACTCCTTGAGAGAAGGAATTTCCCCCCTTTATTTTTATAGCCCCTCTATCTAGCACATAGTAGGGGCTCAAGAAATGTTTGAACTGTTTTTTTTTAATTAAAATTTTTCAAAACATTTGCATGGATAATTCTTTGACATTAACCCTTGCAAAACCTTGTGTTCTAATTCCTCACCCCCTTCCTCCACCCCCTCCCCTAGATGGCAAGAAGTCCAACCTATGTTAAACATGGTAGAGATATGTGTTGAATTGAATTTTTAAACCTAGAGCTTAACCCAGGGCCATGTAGTTAGCAGATACTGAATTATTGCTGGCAGCAACAGGCTGAAAATAAGAGACCTAGACCTTGTCCTTACAGAATGCTCCACCTTGGAAAGACAAAGGAGGCAGAGATCCAGCCCCTGAACATAGGAGCTCTCACTCTGGGGAAGACAGAAGGATTCACAAATATTTACAGAACAATTGTTATCATATATTGTTCGTCTTCTCAGTGGGGAGGGGAGGAGAGAGAGAATTTGGAACTCAAAACTTTAAAAAATGCTCAAATAAGTAATAAATTTAGAAACAAAATGATTTTTTTAAAAAACAAATATTTATGGAGCATCTTCTATGCACTCTGGCTATAGTAAAGAACATCTGGCTGGGGAAGCTAGCCCTAGTTCCCAATGTGCCACGAACCGTGTGACTTTGGAAATGTCACTCTCCTCATCTGGCATCAGTTTCCACTCTTATAAAAATGCGGGGCTTGGACCAGATCGTCTCCGAGACCCTTTCTTCTTTTAAGAAGTCAAGGCCGTGCTTTTTGGCAGAAAGGGACCTGCTTATGGCTGCTCAAGAGCTTGAAATCCCCCTTCTCACCTCTGTGAGAATCCCTCCAGACCACGCATGTGCATCACCCACCCTCCTGCACTCTGAGTGTCCTTGGGCCACCCCCGGTGAAACATCACTGTGAAAACCCGCTGCTCCCCCCATGCCCAGGGCAGTTAGGAGGCCACGAAGTTTGAGCGGCTTCTTTCCTAACAGTGGGCAAGCTCTAGGTTGTCACCGAGGTGGAAGCTGGGCCGGGCCAGCGTTGGGCTGTCCTTGGGAACGTGAAGAGGTGGGCCTCTGCCCTCCCCTCCCTCCCTCCCCTCCCGGCCCAGCCCGATCCTCCACGGGCCAGCAACCTTGGCCTGTGGGTCTGTTTTGAGTAGGAGAGGGAAGAGAAATCAATCACCCTTCTAACCACTGACAAATATTCAGGGCAGCTGGATATTTCAGGATGGGAGTCGTTACCCCTCAGCCTGAGAAAATCACAGTTACATAAACACACACTCGAGCTAACTGACCCAGTCCCACCACCCACAAATGCACTCCAACACACAGTCAGGAAGAAAGCGGGGGTATTTATTAATCACCTATTGTGTACCAGGGCCTGGGCTGGACCATGGCATCCAAAGGCGAAGAAACAACATCTTCCCATAACTCAGCTACCATCCGACACCAGAGTAACCTTCCCCAAACCTCTCCTCCCGTCACCCACCCAAAGAAAGATCACAAGCTGCTCCCAAATGGAGTTAAACAAAATAAAGTCAATATTGATCAATGGGGATGAAAAAGGATAGAGGGCAAAGGGCAGGGGCAGGGGCAGCATTGGCGGATAAGGGCTCCTACAAGGTCCAAAGGGCAAAGGGCAGGAGTAGTGGGGGGTAAGGGTTCCTACAAGGCCCAGAGATGGGTGTGATGTTAGGGGGCCGTGGTAGTGCTGTGGGGACCACGAACCCCTGTTCACACAGGGAGACAGACGAGAAATAAAGCAGAGACCGCACCTGAGAGTGGGAATATGTGTGTGTAAGTGCACAACTATGACCCGGCTAAGTGCATATCCCTGAGCAGGCTGCCGTGCGGGCACATGCAGGGACATTGGATGTGCACACTGTGACTGTGAGTGTGCAAGTCCGTGCCCCTGTCAGGGCTAGCACGAACGCCCTTGCTCATACACAATCCTGGGAAGAGGAAAGAGGGAAGACATAGGATTGGCTGCTGGGGGTCTGCAGACACCTGTGCTTGGAGGTCTGGAGTTCTTAAACATGGCGTCTGTAAGTGTGCTGTCACATTGCTTTTTCAACATTTCAATAACTGTATTTCAGCATAATTGGTTTCCTTTGTAGTTCTATGTACATTGCTTTCTGCATTAAAAACATTATTCTGAAAAAGGACCCATAAGTTTCAACAGACTGCCGAAGCATTCCATAACACTAAAAAAAAGGCTAAGAAGTCTCCCAAAGGTAAGACCTTACATACAGTAGGAACTTAATAAATGCTCTGGGTTGGCCAGAAGCCTCAGAACTGGGCCTAATTCTGAGTTCTGCCCCCTTCCCCAGGGGTGAGTTCTTAACTTCTCTCCCAGAAAATGAGGCATCTCATAAAAGGATTGTTTACCAAATGAAACGGGCCAAAGGTTTTATGCCTCTGACTCCCCAACCAAGTAACATAAAAGAGAAATGAGTTTGGAAATAGGACGGGAACTTCTTTTCCGTCTGCTCGGCTCAGCCCCAGCCTGCTCTGCTCCAGGAAAAGGATCACATGAGTGTAGATCAAGGGTCGGAAGGGCCCTCAAAGGAAGAAGAAACTGAGGCACCCAGGACCCTGGAGTCCGAATCGAAGTTTCTGAAAGAATCTCAGAAAGGGTAACACAAGCAGGGAGGAGAGGGTTCTTGACTGAAGTTGGGAAATCGCAAATCTTGCCTCTGATACTTCTTATCTGGGGGGCAAGTCATAATCTCTCTATAGAAGCCTCTGTTTCCTCATCAATAAAATGGGGATCATAATGGCCCAGCTCTACCCTGTGGGGTTCTGAAGCTCAAGTGTACGGAAACATTTTATAACATACATGGGCACGTGAACACATATATACATGTGTAAACATACGCAAACATGGTTGTATTTCTCATACCAGTGGTAATGTTTTTAATCCTGCTCATAGTCATCTCTTGATCAGCCATCTCTAATATAGATTATATTATTGATTAATCATTGATTGATCATTTGACACGTGAGAAAGTGAAACCTTCCAAACTCCAGTGTCTGGACCAGAGTCATACAATTAATTAGAGGCAGGGTCAGGATTAGACCTGCAGTCTTGGATGCCCAAGTTCAGCCCGTTGGTACTACACTTCCAGCCCAGTCTGCCTGGTTACAGGGACCCAGCCAGAGCCAGCAGCTCACTGCCAGGGACCGAAGGTTCCAGGATACTGCCCAGCCCAGTCTGAAAGCCTGGGAGCCAATGCTGGACACAGGAGGAGGAATGCCATTCACACTGCACTGGAAGAACGACATGTTTACGTCCTCAGGAAATATCCCTCCTCACTGAGCCTGACATTCAAGGCCTGCCAATATGTGACTTATCTATATCTTTCCTTCCTCCAGGGTCCTTTCCAGACTGGAATACCTGCTCATCCCTGATTTCAGCCAGTCCTCTCCCTGCTCCGCATTCACATAAACCACGGAGGGAAAGGGTCTCTCTTCCCTGCTGAAATTCTTCTCATCTTTCAAGACTTGTATTCCCTGATAATGAAAGTCTTCCCTTTAAAAAAACATAAGAAAATGTAGAAGTGCTCTCCCCCACCTTCCTCTGACCCAGAGCAGAAGAAGGGACCAATGCTTTCAGACATGGCAGGACCCTCAATAACTCTCATGTGACTAACAAATCCTCCCAAAGAGACATCTCCTTCCTGTTGCCCCCACTTTCCCTCTCAGGGAATTAAAGCCAAGAAAACAAAGTTTCCCACCTTGAAAAAGAGAGAGCCAACGGGATACTGTATTACTGTCTTCACATTCAGCAAGGGGCTCCTCCGTTGGTAAAAGGTACTAATCAGCTGGGGTCTAGATGACCTCCTTCTAACATTAATTTGCTGCTGTATAACTCTGGCCAGGACAGCGAGGTGGTATAGAGAGAGAGTCCTGGGCCTGGAGCCAGAAAAACCCGAATTCAAATCCAGAATGAGACACACTAGTTATGGGACTCCGGGCAAGTCTTCGTGCCTCGGTTTCCTTATCTGAAAAATGAGCTGGAGCAGGAAATGGCAAACCCCTCCTATACTTCCCCAAGAACACCCCAAGAGGGATCACAAAGAACCAGACGTGAATGATCAACAACAAACCCCATTCGAGGTTTCATTCCAGCCTCGGTTTATTCTTCTGGAAAAATGGCAGGCTTGGGTGGTCTCCAAGACCCCTTCCAGCTCTAGAACTGATGGTTTTATGATCCTCTAAGTCACTTCCTTTTTTATGAGTCTCAGTTTTCTGCTCTAGAAAATGAAGGGTTGACTAAGTGATCACTAATCACAGTAGGAACTGTTCCCGTTTCTATAGCGGTTTACAGAGGACATTCCTTATAACCGCCCTGTAAAGCAGGGAGTCCTAGCGTTATTTTCCCCATTTTATAGGAGGAAACCAGAATTCGGGGAGCTTGAGTCAGCTGCCCGTGGTCACAGAGGAGTAAGTGCCGGGGCTGGGATTCAAACCTAAATGTCCTGAGCTCCATATTCTTTCCTCTCATCCCCTAAAACTGCTCTTCCCCAGCCAGGCCAGAACTGCTCTCCCTATCTCGAGATGCCGGGCCACGGGCCGACGAGTTCACTGGAACACACTAATGCAAACCACATTGTCCCACCGTACGGCCTCTGTTTTTTTCCACCCACAGCCCAAAGGCCTCGGAATCGGCGGCGGGAGCCTCTGCGAGAGCAAACAGATGTTTGCTGGTGGCTGCCGCTCCGAGCGCCTTGTGCAGATCATAAAAGGGGAGAAGAGGGATGATCCTTCTCGTGTAAAACGCTCCCCCATGCGCCTCGCATCAAATGGCGCTGACGGCGGAACAAGCTGTGAAAAACCGAAAACATGAAAAAACAGCCCCCTCGGCCTGGCTGGGGAGAGGAGCCCGAGAGGTCCCGGCGGAAGGAAGGAGAGCGGGAGGGGAGAGCTTTGAAGGCATCTCGTCTAACCCAGCCTCCCTAGGCAGCAGGGAAGGGGCTGGCCCAAGGTCACACAGCCAGCTGGAGTCTGCGCTGGGGAGAGGAGCCAGCTCTCCCGACTCGCCACCCAGGGCTGCTGCCACGGGCTGGGTGAGCTTCTGTGTCGGAACTGATGAGGGCTGAGGAGGAGCGGGAGCATCAGGTGTCCAGAAGGGCTGGGTAGGTCAGCTGAGGGGGAGGCTGGCGGACTGCCTCTGGCCTTCAGAGGCTCCCGGGCCTGACACATGAGCGGAGAAGGCTGGCTCTCTGTTTCCTCGTGTATAAAATAAATGGAGCGAATGATCTCTAAGTCCCTGCTGAGCTCCAGCGTCTATGGTCCTCAGATGCTATGCATGGGGTATCCCATGGGCCCAGTGATCTGGAGACCCAGAGGCAAGAAAGCCGGATAAAGGAGGCACAAAAACCTTCACTGGCTCCCAATTGGTTGTTGAATAAACTGGCATTCAGTGCCCTTCCCACCTTTCCAGGCTTATCTGAAATTACTCCCCACCAGAACGCTGTGCTCTGGCTGCTCTGAGCATACTATCATCCACCACTCACACCATTCTCTCAGATGCCCACCCTGCCCTTCTGGGTACAGTTAAAGTGCGCTTCCCTAATCCCCTCCCAAGAAGGGACTGACCCTTCCTTCATTTTCTTGGCCCATTTCTCTACAATATAATTATTCGTGTGCATTCTCTATCCCCCTCACCGTTACCCCTCTGCAGCCCTCAACACTGGAAGTTCACTGGCAGTGAGAACTGTCTCAACCACCTCTAGCACCAATGGATGCAGGTTCTGGGCCCCCTTGGGAGGAGCTGCCTCCTTGGAGCTGTCCAACAAGGGAACAAGTTCTTTGTAGGGTGGGCGAAGGGGGCAAACTCCCTGTTGCTGAAAATGCTCAAGGAAAGGCTGAATGGCCCAGCTAGCCAGGTAACGCAGTGGCTAGTGTGATGGATGGATCTAGAGTCAGGAAAATCTCAGTTCAAACCTAGCCTCAGGTACTTGTTCTGTCTCAATTTCCCCCTCTGTACAATGGGGATAACAAGAGAAGCTCCCTCCCAAAGTTGCTGGGAAAATCAATGAGGTAAACACATGTAAAGTACTTCACAAACCCTACAGAATTAGATTATTAGTTATTACTATTCTTGCTCTGGGAGGAGTCTGGAACAGATCACCTCAGAGGTTTGGACTGAGTTCTCCTGACTCCCCAAAAAAAAGAAACCCATAGAATAATAAAATATGAGCACTGGAAGAGACCAGCCTCATCTACCTCCATCATTGCAGAGATGAGGGAGCAGCATGGGAGAGAAGGGACTTGCGACCTTTCCAAAGTGCTTCCCCGGGAGAACGCCTCCTCCCCGGCTGCCACGTTGGGTGGGACGGGGCATCTCCATCACTTTTCCTCTCCCACCTTGCACCCGTGACAGCTCAGGCCTGCGGCACCGTTTTCCCCCTCTGTCCAGCACTGCCCACCCCGCCTCTGGACACAACCGCACTCACCCATCACGATGAGCGTGTAGTTGACGCTCAGGCTGCCGAAGCCATTGGTGGCCTTGCATACGTAGGTCCCGGCATCCCCTCGTTCCACTTCCTTGATTTTCAAGCCCTGGGGGAGGACCCGAAAGCGGGCCCAGCCACTGTGGATGGTGCGCCCGTCCTTAGTCCACATGGTGAGAGGGGGCGGGTCCCCTTCCACAGGACACAGGAGTTTGACCGTCCTCCCCAGCCTCGCCGACTGCCTGGGGGCCACCCGGTCGGAGATCCTCGGAGGGCCTACAGGAAAAGAGAGAAGAGAACTGAGCCGCGCTCCCCGCCAGCAGTCTGATGGTTCACTCCTCTGCCCCTCACACCAGCGCCGGCCTGGGAGCTGGAAGACCGCGGGTGGGTTCCCAACACTGGACACCTACTCCTGGTACAACCACGGAAAATGGACTCGCCTCCTGACCAGGAGATTATTAAAGCCGGTCCCTTCATTTCACCGAGGAACGAGGCCCAGGAAAAAGAAGGCATTTGCCCCAAATCACAGGGATAATAAGTGACAAAGCCAAGATTCCAAGGCAGAGCTCCAGATTCCGAGCCCGAGCCTTGAACAGGAATCCTCACTGAGGCCGTCACCACCGCACTGTGAAACAGGCCCACAAAGTACAGAGACTGTGCGAGATTCCTCTCACAATACAAAGACCGGCCGTGACTCTGCTCCTGACAGGAGAGACGGCTCGGGTACAGAAAGGTGTAACTCCTCAAACAAGACCAGCGTGGGAAGCTGCTGCCCTTCACGGCACATGCCAGTTGTGAGGAGTTTTCAAATCCTTTTTGCAGATCGATCATCCAATCAACAAACATTTTTTAAGAACCTATATATGCTAAGATCTGGGAGGAGAGAGGAAGGGAAAGTATAAGCCAAAGCAAAGAAAGAAAAGAGGTGAAAGGTTTTTACAAATCAACAGTGAGGAAAGAAGGAGCCACAGACAAACGAGACAGCTTTGAAAGTTACATGTTGAAATTACTATAAACTCAAAAAGACTAGCAAAGACTGACGATTTCCCATATAATCTACTTTCTTCTCCCTTTTATTTTGCATAAGGAAATACTCACTTAAATTCAGAATAAAAATTGAAAAGGAAAGAAAAAAGTTCACTTTGCTCTGTCCAGCACTGTGGTTTCTCCTTTGGCTCCGGCTGATCCCTTCCACACACACACACACACACACATGTACACATCACTTACACCCACGTCCAAGCCTCAGGGGAAGCCTGTTCCTTCCTAGCTCCTCCACGATTGCTCCTCAGATACCCTGAAGCCCAAATGAATAACAGGACAGGCCCTTAAAAACAACGAGTCCTAATTCTTTCATGCGTTTCTAGGTACAGCAATTCTAAAGGTCAGTCCGTGGTCATCCTGGGGGTGGGAGAACAGCAGAGTGCAAATAGAGCAGTTGTTGGGGATGAAGAATTTGCAAGGAAGCACATTTCTTCACCAAACACCCGGGGATCGTCCTCCCATGTGCTGAGTCCTTCCTTGCCGGCCTACCCCCCTTTCCCTCCACCCCTACCCCAGGGACACCCCGATAAATCTCAGGTGAAATCAACCTTGGATTCTGGACAGAGGGTCTAGTGAGATAAACTTCCTTCCAGGGGCCCCACCCTCGCTAGCTGAGGCCGGGGCCTGCCAGGGCCCAGAGCAGGAAGGAGCCGACCTCTCCTCCCGCTTTAATCTCCCTCCGTGTGGGCTCTAAAGGACCAACGCTTTTCAAGGACAGGGTAGGTACTTAGATTGGAAGTCGGGACACATAAATTCTAGTTCCAGGTCTGTCACTAATTGGTTTGAACAATTGCTTAAAGTCACGGTCTTTTTCTAGAGCTCAGTTATATACATATATATATATAAGCATATGTATATATGGTCTTATATAATAGCTGTGTGTGGAAAGAGGAAGGGATGGGAGAAAGAGAGAGACCGAGGGAGAGGGAGAGGGACAGAGACAGAGAGAGAAACAAGAGAGAAAGATGGAGGGAGAACAGAAGAGACAGACAGACACTATACTGGACTTCAGTTACATAAATATATTTATGTATTTTTACATATATATACATATATATATGATTTTATATAGTTATATAGTATTGTGTGTACAGATATATACTGGACCTCAGAAATAAAAAGATAGATAAAAATATTTTTAAAGATTTGATTTTCACCAAATATCAACCAATTACATTTAAAAAAAAAAACTTTAAAATTGTTTTTAAAATTCTGAGTTCCAAACTTTCTCCCTCTCCCTAATAACAGTAACAGAAGCAGCAACAATAATGAAAGTTTAAGCAGTCAGGTAGCACGGTGGACAGAGCACCTGAGTTCAAATCCAACCTCAGGCACTTGCTGTGTGATTCTGAGGTTAATCCTGTTTATCTGAGTTTCCTCATCTGTAAAATGAGCTGTTCCAGTCTAGAACAAAAAGTCAGATAGTAAGTAATCTCTGCAATACCCGACTATCCCCAAGAGCAAGTGATGTTATCTTTACTGGACCATAAGCTCCCTGAGGGCAGGACTTGTGGTTTAATTCCTTTTGCAGCCTTAGCATTTGGCACAGTACCCATGTCATGGCAAGATTTACAAAATGTTTTCTGGTCTAGCTATCATTCAGAAGAATGAGGAACCAAAGTTCCTCTTACATAATCTCAATGTTTTATATTGAATACGATTTTCCCAATAACTGTCATCATAAAACCTGAGCTGTGTGTCTTGGACTTAGCTTTGATTCTTCCTTGTTCCTTGCCTTCTAAACCAATCATCAGGGTCTCGTCCCTTCCATGGCTACACCTCTCAAACTAATTCTCCTTTCTCTTCCCTCCCCTGGCACAGCACCTTTATCATCACCTGACTGGACAGTGGCTTCCCAACAGGTTTTTCTGCCTCTAATGTTGTCCTTCACTAGTCCTGACAGAATAATCTTCCTTAGGCAAGTCGTACGTAATAGAGATCTGCAGTTTTGTGAACAATCCTATTTTTCTGATCTACTGCATATATGGACATTTCCAATTTGTTTGGAGTTTGGAATAAAAATTTTAGAATAAAAAAAAAAAAAGAAAGAAATCTTTCTTAAATCATAGATCTAACTGGGTCACTCCCCTTCTCAAGAATCTTCAGTGATTCCCTATTGCTTCCCAAGAAAAGTTCAAACCCAGCTACCCGGCATTTAAAGTTGGCCACAACTCGTTGGGACACCACATATAAATAAATGCACGCAGATTGTGTCTGTGTGTCTGTCTCGGAGTATGGCTATTTCTCATGGTGTTCTATGTCTAAATGGGTATTTTCCTATGCCTTGTTCATAATTCCACATTCTCTCTCTCTCTGGGGTGCATGGGAGTGTCCACACTTCCCTTTGTGAAAACACCCTCTGGGGTACCTGGACGACACTGGAGTGCTCCCCCCGCTTTTTCTGTTGAAATATTCCAGCTCACTTACACTCAGACAAATGTGCTGAGCTATTTGCATCTAAAGGGAAGACACAGGGCCTGGACTCGGGCGGCCCTGCCTGGGAAGGGGCAGCCCCACACCTGTCTTCCCCAAACAGCTGGGTCAGTATCCGTTCCCATCAGCGATCCCAGTGGCGGCAGGCTCCTGGGAGGGGTTGAGAGAGATCCTTCTTCGATTCTCCTTCTGCAAGGATTCCATCCATCCCTCCAACCCCATCCCCCAGATATTGTCCCTCCCCCATGCACAACACCCCTGGATGCCCGCCAACCAAGCCTTTCAGGAGGAGGGGAATGCATGAGGGAGAGGAGGAGAAGGAAGGGATGGGTGAGAAAGAATCCCCTGGGGGAAGGAGACATGATAAGACTGGGGCTCCCAGGCTCCCACACCCCCTCGGAGCTCCTGGGAGAAGGGCATGAGGGTACAAGAACCAGGAGTTCTTGGGTCAGACTGGAAAGTTCATGCACTCCCCAAGCTCCGGCCCTGTATTAAAACTTGATTTACGGTCCTTCCGGAAACCCACTAGATACTCTCTGTTTTGATAGCAATTGGAGCCTTGGCTAGAGATTTAGCAACACCTCAGAGGGAAGGGAGGGTCAGTTCGCACTACACATTCCTGCCTTCCCATGGGTGAAGGCTTTTCAACAGGCAGCTGGCGGAGGGGGAAGAACTGCGGCCTGCCAGGCCGGAGACATCAGCTCTGATCTCAGCTCCATGCAGAGTCTCTGTGGGCCTTAAGCAAGAGATCTCTTGTGAAGTCTCTGTTTCCCAACCTCTAAAATGGGGGGAGCTGGATGATGATTGCACTGAGGTCTTCTCAGCCCCGACTTCCTATATTCTAAGGCCTCAATCTAATGAGCCTGGGAAAGAGTGCCACCGCTCTCCCAAGTCCAGCCCCTGGCCAAGAGGCACTCACCCCCTACCAGAGAAATCATCAAAGGGAACCTTGTTCACCCCCCCCCAAAAAAAAAAACAACACTCCAAAATAATTACAAAGAAGAAATTCCAGGGCCTCTTGGATTGGAAAGCTTTGTATATACCCACACACTGTATTGTAAAGTTTATGAAGAAATTTCAAAGTTTTAAGAGTCCCAAGGGTTGTGTATATTTTATTGCTTAATAGCAGACACGTCCGCATCCCATCAAGAGAAGATTTCTTTGGGGAGGTCCACACTGGCAGAACGGAGGCCTAGCTTCTCATCCGGTTCCTTGATAAAAATTGGTCTGTCAGAGCTGGGAGGGCCCCTAAGAACTCAGGAGATCAGAACTGGGAGTTCTGTAGCTAAAAAAAGGAGTTCATTCTTCCCATTTTACAGATAAGGAAACTGAGGTTCAGGGAAAGAACTTGTCTAAAGTCACTCAGGTAATGGTGCCTCAGTCAGTGGACTGAAAAAGGAAGGGGATGATAAGGTTTAAATCACATTTACAGATAAACTGAAAAGCAGTTTATGTTATTTGATCATTTGAACCTCAAAATAATCCTAGGAGGGAGATGCTATAATTAACCCTATTTTACAGATGAGTAAATTGAGAAATGTCAGCATTTGAGGCAGGATATGAATTCAGGCCTTCCTGACTTCCTGACTCCAAGACCTCTGCTTTTTTTTTTTTTAATTAAGGTTTTTTTTTTTTTTTTTCAAAATATATTCATGGATAATTCTCAACATTCATCCTTGCAAAACCTGGTGTTCTAATTTTTCCCTCCCCTAGACAGCAAATGATCCAATATATGTTAAACATGTGCAATTCTTCTATACATATTTCCACAATTATCATGCTGCACAAGAAAAATCAGGTCAAAAAGGGAAAAAATGAGAAAGAAAACAGAATGCAAGCAAACAATAACAAAAAGAGTGAAAATACTATGTTGTGATCCAAACTTGGTACCCAGCCCTCTCTCTGGGTGCAGATGGCTCTCTCTATCACAAGGCCATTGGGACTGGCCTGAATCATCTCATTGTTGATGAGAGCCATACAACTTCTGCTTTACTCACGAAACCTACCATCATTCCTTCTCACTAAGGGGAGAGATTTGGGGAGGTTTACTTAACAATCGGTCTTGCAATTTTACTGTTACAGAGTTAAAAACCACTTGAAAGATCATGCAGTCTAACATCCTCCTTTTATGGAGGGAGAATTAAAAATCCCTTTCCTAAAGTTAGGGAAGAAAGAACCAGAGAGCCTGTCTGAGACCAGGGAAGTACAATGGTCCCTCCTCCCGAAACCGAGGATAACAGATTTCTATTCCCTTCTATTCTAATCAAATGCTTATTAATAATTATGAAATGTCCAAGGCAATCCCAATACACTTTGGATAGAAAACGCCATTTGTATCCAGAAAAAAACAGTAGAGACTGAATGTAAATCAACACATACTATGTTCACTTTTTTATGTTTTTGTTTTTTTTTCTCTCATGGTTTTCCCCTTTTGTTCTGATTTTTCTCTTCCAACGTGATTCATAAAGAAATATGTATTAAAAAGTTAATATACATGTCTAACCAAAAAGAAACCAATAAAGAAAATTAAAAAATAACTCTGAGGTGGTAAGAGTCTCTCCATGGATATTAGACATCTCAGTGTTTCAATTAACTTTCTATATAATAGCACAAAAGCCGTCTCTCTTTTTTCTGGGCCTCAGCTTTCCTATTGATAAAATAAGAGGCATGAACCTAAGTTCAAATGCTACCTGCAATGCTTGCTGCATGGTCTTAAGAGAGTCATTTAATGTCTCTGGGTCAAGATCCCTCATCGCTAAAATGGGAATAATAATAGCATCTGCCTGCCAGAATGGTTGTGAAAATCATACGAGGACAGACATGGCTTCTGGAGTGGCTTCCAGTTCTTTATCTAAGGCTCCTCTTCCCTCCCCAAACTAAGTGTCTTTCATCATCAGTCTCTGTGAACTCCCTTGTATTTAAAGCTCAAGACTGATTTCAGAAAAGCCTGGAGAGAGTTATATGAACTGATGCTAAGTGAGGTGATTAGAACCAAGACAACATTGTACACAGCAACAAGATTATACAATGATCAAGTCTGATGGACGTGGAATTCAAGGCAATTCCAAAAGACTTGGGATGAAAATGCCATCCACATCCAGAGAGAGCACTATGGAGACAGAATGGGGATCAAAGCATAGTGTTTTTACCTTTCTGTTGTTGTCATTGTTATTTGTTTAGTCTGGCTTTTCTTGCATAGCATGATGAACACAGAAATATGTTAAGAAGAATTGCATGTATATATGGAAAAATAAAAAGGCTTCAAGTCATTAATTAATTAAAGATTTTAGTAGTATTTTATTTTTCCAAGTACATACAAAGATAGTTTTCAACATTCACCTTTGCAAAACCTTGTGTTCCAATTTGTTCTTCCTTCATTCCTCCCACCTTTTCTCCCCAAGACAGAAAGCAATCCAATATAGGTTAACCATGTGCAATTCTTCTAAGCACATTTCCATATTTGTCATGCTACATTAAAAAAAATCGGAGGGAAAAAACACAAGAAATTAAAAAAAAAAGCAAAATAACAATAACAACAAAAAGTGAAAATACTATGCTTTGATCCACATTCAATCTTCTCTCACTCTGAATGCAGATGGCTTTTTCCAGCACAAGTCTATTAGAATTAAAGCTCAGTTTAACATTTTTAGGGAGACTTTTCACAGCCACCCAAAGAGTGGCCTCTGGATTTTTAAATCAGGAAAAGGGAATGAACTCCTATCATCTCCAGCCACCCAGTCCTGCAAGGGACCTCTACCCCCCCTCTCTCCATCCTATATGGGGAGTTCCTTTCAATGGCTCCCAAAATGACCGGGGAGGCCAGATTCATGAAAAAGAACTTTTCTCCAACATATATCACAGTCTGTTTAGAGGCAGTGTGGTCTTCCTTGGGTAAGGAAGAAGCAGAGTAGACATCTTTCATCTAAAGTCTCCTCCTTCCCTAATACCAGCCCTGCCCCAGCCCATCCCTAGACAATATAGAAGGGATCTTTGCCTTCTGTGCTAATGTCTATCCCAGTCCTCTCTGGTCCTAACCTAGAAGCTCCCTGAGGGCAGACGCCACAAGATCAGGTACTTTTCTGTTCATGTTCCAATGCCCACATAGAGTTCTGCACACTATGGGCACTAATTTAGACTTTTCAAAGATCTGGGAGGGAATCCACCTGTTCTCCACCTACCCCAGGTCATGGAGGAGGACAGGGCGGGTTCTTGCACTTGATCCCCATCTGCTGACCTCTAGGCCAGTGCTCATTGATGGATTTGAAAGGACTGAATGAAGAAACGGAAGGATCCCCCCAACCTCCTCCTTTCCTTCCCACGACTCCTGCTCCTTAGAGAATAAGCATAAGTGTGCAAACAGATTCTCTCCCGTCACCCCTCCACCCCAGCGGCCCACGAAGCCGTGTGTAACCCACTTTCGGCACACCCTGGTTTAATAAATAATTAGCCACTTCCCTCAGAGACAGACACTGCTGCCAGGCTCCCCGACAGGAAATTCTAAGTGTCATTGTTTATGTCTGCGAGGAAAGAGAGAAACCACCACAGTGAAAGCTCCCTGGGAGCCAAGGCCTGGACCCGCCTGGGTGATATTTGTAAATAACTGACTTACTGCAGCGTGGGTCCACAATGGAGGCTTTCTTCACATGACGTGATCACGGGAGGGCTTTGGAACTGGAAGGGGTTTGACAAACATGGAAACTAGCGTTCCTCCCAGGACCCCTCTGCAGAGTATCACAGCAGAAAGGGTCCATCTGGTCCAACCCTCTCACTCGACAGGTAGGGAAACTGAGGCCCAGAAAAGGAAAGAAATTTGTCGCACATCACACAGCTTTAGTCTTCCCCCATGGTAGACAAACCATGACAGACAAAGCCTGGAAACATGCAGAAGAATTAAATGATCTTATCTCTCCAAGGGACGTTGAAAGTATCTGATCCAATCCCTTTACTTTAGAGATAAGGAACTCAGGTTCAGAGAAAGGAAGTGATTTGCTCAAAACTATACAGGTGAGCAAGCGATAAAGGTGGGATTCTACTGGAAGAATATAAAAGAGGCTTTTTCTCCTTTTCTTTGAGTCAGGAACACATGGTAGGATGAATAAGAGAAAAGAGGAATGGATTTGAAATCAAAGGATCCTTCTTTCCTTCCTTTTTCCTTCTTTTCTGACTTTCTTCCTTCTGTCCTTCCTTTCTTTATTTTTAATTATAAGATTAGGTTCAGAAGAGAACAGAAGGAAGGCTAAATAGTATCACAGATGAATGAGCAGGACCTTAACCAAAATAAAGCAGTTGATAAATGCACTCAGGAGATCAGAATGAGAAGGCAAAGAGATGGACGAGATTTTCTAGGCAGGAAAGGTGTGACCTGTTCAAAGCCATAGAGTGAGGCATTTTAATAATTCATGGCCATTCAGAATAAGTAAGTATAGTAATCTACACAGGAAAAACAAAATGGATGAAAAATGCATGTTGACTATAAGATGATATGCAGTTGAGTAGACAATCAGTTCACCAAGTTACCATGTCAGTCTTAGACACAATAGATGGATGGATGGAGAAGAATAGAGTAATCAAAATATCATTTGAGTAATTATCAGTGAATTAAACAATCTCAAATTGTTCTCCACTGCCTAAGCAGCTTTTTAATCCTAATATTCTCTCAGAAATTCTATTTGGCTCCAAGCCATTGAGCAGCACAATCTGGAAATCATCAAAATTGTATGAGGCCCAAAGGGCGATGGAAAGACACATGGTATAGATAAGTAGGCTACAACATGTTAACAAAAATGACTTGGACTCGAGAAGTGACACAAAAGATTTAATAAAGGACAGATTATGACTGGAAAATGAGATGGGTCATTCGTACATCAAGATCTCAGGATAACAGATGGGCCTGGACTGCTGAGCACTGGTTAATATGCATGAAATACTAGAAGGCTTCTAGGAAGCCTTAAGAAAGGAAATGGCCAAGAATCATACAATATAAAAATGTAGAAGGCTTCCAACCTGCAATGGTGAAAAGAAGATTCATCAACATAGTATTTTAAAACCAAACATTTTATTAAGCAGTTATTGTGAGCTTACTGGGCTAGATAGGGTATACAAAAGATAAAAGAGAAATAATCCCTGACCTCAAGAAGCTTATAATCTATAAGGGAAGGGGACAGCTACATACAGAAGTAGACAGAAGATATGTGCAGAAAATACAAGGTCATGTTAAGGGAAGCCCCCCTCCACCCTTCTGCGACAGCTGTGGAGAACCAAAACATGGTCTTCTATAGGAAGTGCCATTTAAATTGATTCAAACACAGCTACATCCTTAGTGGGTGGGCTTCCTGTAGGAGGCAGCATTGGCCCCAGGGACCTGAGATATGGGGTATGAACTGGCCCATTCGGTGCAACCAGAGCCTGGGGCCCAGCCCGGAGTTACCAGGAGTTCAGCCCAAGAGCTCTCACTCTGCCTCAGCTGAGGAGCCTAGGTGGATTAAGGTCTCGCCAGCCTAGCTGCCAATTTCTTACCCTTTCCTGAAACCAAACCCTAATCCCTCCTGAACAGAGAATCCGTCTGGAGGCTCACCTCTGACCAGCTTACCCTTCATCCCACTTAATAGGAGGGAAAACACACCTAAAAATCAATTCTCCCCAGCTGAAGCCAGCTACAGTTCCCTCCGCCAACAACTTCTACCTAGCTGGACGTCTCATAGATGGCCAGTTTACTCAACACTAATCTCCAAACTCATCCATCTCGGGACTCCCTCCACCATGAAAACCCCAACATCACTGAGTCGGTACTCAGGAACTGTTCTTGTCAAAGAAGGAAAACATGGAAAGCTCAGTTCCAGCAAGGAAACTTTCTGAGTTTAGCCACTATAATGATGTAGAAATTACTTGGAAATGGTGATTTAAATCCTAGACCTGATACTTAAGGCCATATCATCATGGGTATGGAGCTGAAAGGAACCTTGGTGGCCATCTGGTTGAGGCAGTACAATACCACAGAAAGACAAATGAGCTCAGTAAGTGGGGAAGTGTTCAGACCCTACTTCTGCCATTTATGTCCATCACTTGTTTAACTGTGACATGCACAAATTTAGAGACATCTCCCTCCAAATGTGTGTATGGACTATTTGTGCCCTACTTGAGGAAGAGCCTTCCAAGCTTGTATCAGTCTGATCAGTAGCAGCCGGGAGATGCGATAAAATGAGCCCAACAAAGTGACCCTCTTTTGGTCCTCCTTGAGCATAAAAAACAACAACCAAGGTTATGTTTATCTGGATGATCTCAGGCAAGTCACTTCACTAGATGTCTAAAGTCCCTTCCAGCTGGAGATCTTCACTTTGTGGGTGAAGTGATGGAAGCTACCAAAGTCCCTTTCCAGGGTCCTACAGGTGAGTAAATAGCAGAGAAAGATTAAAACCCAGGGCTTCTAACACCAACTCTGGTGCTTGGTCTATGGGGCAAGTCTCCTTCACCCTTGTCTCTGTATCTCAGCTTTCTCATCCATAAAACGGGAAAAATAATCCCTGCATGATCTTCCCCATAGGATGGTGGCAGAAAAAGGTCAACATTCAAAAAGCCACATTGATTAATAGCCAATAGTAGCAAGTTGGTCCCTCAACAGAATACAAAGTCCATCCTAGAGCCTCTCCAGTATGAGAGTCAAAAGCTCCAGGTTATCTCTGAAAATCATCAGAAGATTTCACTGGTAGCGGTGGGGGGAGGAGTGAGAGACAGAGACAGAGAGACACAGAGAGAGAGAGACAGAGACAGAGAGACACAGAGAGAGAAACAGCGAGAGAGGAGGAAAGGAGGGAGGGAGGGAGGGAGGAAGAAGAAGAAGAAGAAGAAGAAGAAGAAGAAGAAGAAGAAGAAGAAGAAGAAGAAGAAGAAGAAGAAGAAGAAGAAGAAGAAGAAGAAGAAGAAGAAGAAGAAGAAGAAGAAGAAGAAGAAGAACAAGAACAAGAAGAAGAACAAGAACAAGAAGAAGAACAAGAACAAGAAGAAGAAGAAGAACAAGAACAAGAAGAACAAGAAGAAGAAGAAGAACAAGAAGAAGAAGAAGAAGAAGAAGAAGAAGAAGAAGAACAAGAACAAGAACAAGAAGAAGAACAAGAACAAGAACAAGAACAACAAGAAGAACAAGAAGAACAAGAAGAACAAGAACAAGAACAAGAACAAGAAGAAGGAAGAAGGAAGAAGAAGAACAAGAACAAGAACAACAAGAAGAACAAGAACAAGAACAAGAACAAGAACAAGAAAGAAGAAGAAGAAGAAGAAGAAGAAGAACAAGAACGAGAACGAGAACGAGAACGAGAACGAGAACGAGAACGAGAACGAGAACGAGAACAAGAAGAACAAGAACAAGAACGAGAACGAGAACGAGAACGAGAACAAGAAGAACAAGAACAAGAACAAGAAAGAAGAAGAAGAAGAACAAGAACAAGAACAAGAACAAGAAGAACAAGAACAAGAATAAGAAAGAAGAAGAACAAGAACAAGAAGAAGAACAAGAAGAACAAGAACAAGAACAAGAAGAACAAGAAGAAGAACAACAAGAACAAGAACAACAAGAAGAACAACAAGAACAAGAACAAGAACAAGAAGAACAAGAACAAGAACAAGAACAAGAAGAAATATATCTATATGTATTATATGTATGTGTGTATGTATATATGTGAGTATACATATTTACATATATAGGGATGTTTTTGACAAAAAGGACAAAAATCCCAGTCAATATTGGAGGGGTGGTGGAATGATAGACAAACTAACACACAACTGAAGTTGTTATTGATCCAACCAATTTGAACAACGATTTAGAATCATTTGGCAATTTTATTCTAATATACATACATATATATATATACCTTTGGCCCACTGTTAGTCATATACCCCGAAGAGGTCAAAATTAGATGCCAACAAGCAACATGGACCAAATTTTTATAGCACCACTTTCTGTAATAACTAAAAGCAAGGTACCCAAGAACAGGGAATGGCTGGCTGGACAATTTGTGGCTTATTAACATAACGAGATACTGAAGGAAAGGAAGAATATAAGGAATTCTGAGATCCTTGGAAAGACCTGTATTTTTAATATTCACAAAACAATGTAGAGGATAACAGCATTATGCACATCAGAACTCTGATCAATGGGCCTATTCACAGATGTGAATGCTTCACCCCTCCTGGCAGAAAGAGGCTTAGAGATGTGTGTTATTGGCTGATCAAAGCTGCCCTCCATCTTCATCAGAAAAGTGGTGGCCAGAGGGCTGTGGTGAAGTGCACGCTCTTGGAGCAGGCTGATTTATTGACTTGTTTTGCTCGATTGTACTTTGAGATGAGGAAAAAGTCCTGGGATGGGATGAGAGTCATTTATTGAGAAATGACTTTTAAAAAAATCCAAAGCAACAAAAGCACATCATTTTTTATTTTCTTTCTTTCTTTGGTTTGGGGGGTGAGGCAAATGGGGTTAAGAGCCCAGGGTCACATAGCTAGGAAGTGTTAAGTGTCTGAGACTAGATTTGAACTGGGGTCCTCCTGAATTCAGGGCTGGTACTCTATCCACTGCTCCACCTCACTGCCCCTTAGCATGACATTTAAAGCTTTCTACAGGAAGCCCCAATTTTTCTTTTCCCCATTCTGTCCTCTTTTCCAAAGCCAACAGGGCCGACCTCCTAGTTCTTGCCCCTCTGTTCCTACTTCAGGAGTTTTGCCTGGAATTCCCCTTCGCTCCTCAAAGTCTTACCCAATCTTCATGACCCGGTTCTAAGGACCACCTCCCCATCCCAAATAGTGCTTTCTTCCTGTAATACTTTGGCCTACTAAACTCCAACCCATCCTTTTCTCCCATGAAGCCTTCCTTCATCCCTGCTGCCAGTAATAATCATGCCCCTCCCCTTCCTCAGTCTCCCCAGGCCTTTCCCTTGTACCCCTTTATGTCTCTCTGGTGCATGTATGGACATAAATGTTCAATCCTGACTGCTACTTCCTATCTGAGTGACATCAGAGAAAAATCCCCTCACCTCCCTAAGCCAAGAAAATCCCACATTTCTTATTGTAAAGTGAGGCTGGAGGAGCTGGTCTCTCCTCCCACTGGAGATCTGTGATCCCATGGCCTGTGAAACCTTCCTCCCCAGCCAAGAAGGGTTCCTGTTTAGCCACTTGGGCCACTAAAGCAGAAACAGGCAGCTCTTGACCCTTTGCTCTCCCTCTCTCTCCCCTCCAACGCAGCCACTTAAACCTTGGAGAGGAGCCAGACCCCTCCTTCCCCTCTGCCCCGTGGACTCAGCCTGGACAGCGCAAGGCCGCCTGCTTCCGAGAAGAGAGCAGAAGGGTGAGAACACCCAGGTCAGAAGGGGATTTCTCCATTCTGCCCCTGGGGTGAAGGACAGAAGGGGCTTGGTCCTCCCAGTTCTGCCTGAAAAAACATAGTCACAAAGGTCCCCTCCAAAGACAGTCATCAGGTCTACCGCAAAATAGCTCCAGGGATCCCCTTCAAGATTAGGGGATTGGGGCAGCTGCCCCCGTTTGCTATAAGTCCCTCTACTCCTGGTTCTGTCTTCCCAGGGATTTCCCCCACCCCCCATTTTTTCAGACCCCCTTTCCAAAGGTTCTAGAACCAGCCATTGGTGCAGGCCCCAGACCTGAGGCTTTTATCCAGCTTGGCAGGACCCGTCAAGAGTACCCACTCCCACCCTCCCACATACTCTCATATATAATCTTTCTCTGAGGTAAGGATTACTCTTCTCTCTAGAGTCTTCCCTGAACAAAACAAGCCATGAGGAGGTCCTAAGCCCCCAGCTCTTCCCGTGGCCAAGGGAAGGGTCCCAAGAAAAATCAGGCTGAGGGGTTTTCAGGGTGCAGGTGAGGGTTGGGGGGCACACAATACTATCCAAAGACTAGCATTCTATTAATCACTCACCATGGGTATCTGCAAACTTCAGGAAGTAAGGAAAGCACCTTTTCCAAGTCTACTCAGCTCCTCCCAGCATCCCTTAGAGGTGTTAAGGCATTGTCCCAGGCCAAGTTGCCCCCAGCCCACCCCCCCAGGGCTACTCACCCTGCCTCCCCAAAGCCCAGCCAAGCAGGAGTCAGGGCCAGAGCCCCTGTCAGGGTGGGAAAGGCCAGGCTGGCAGGATGGGGTGGGGTCTGTGTCTGTAACCAGAGCCCCACATTCCAGGGCAGCTGTTTGGGAAAGGGGAAACCATTGAGGGACCATGGTTCCTTTTTCTACTGCAGCCAAGGGGCCAAGAGAGAGAGGAGAGAGGCCCCACAGTAGCCACAATCATATTGCAGGCGGGGAGAGAAATGTGGAAATATGGAGTACAGATACACAATATACACATGAAGAAATGCAGAGATGGATGAGGCGCTCAGCCACAGAGATGTTGAGCCATATATAGAGATGCTCAGCCACAGAGACACTTAGCCACACACAGAGACATTCAGCCACACACAGAGACACTCAGCCACAGAGATGCTGAGCCATATATAGAGACACTCAGCCACAGAGACGCTCAGCCACAGAGATGTTGAGCCATATATAGAGTCGCTCAGCCACAGAGACACTTAGCCACACACAGAGTCACTCAACCACACACAGAGACCTTCAGCCACACACAGAGACACTCAGCCACAGAGATGCTGAGCCATATATAGAGATACTCAGCCACACATAGAGATGCTCAGTCTCATACAGGGATGCTCAGCCACACAGAGAGATGCTCAGCCACATACAGGGACGCTCAGCCACACAGAGAGACACTCAGCCACACATAGAGATGCTCAGCCACACAGAGAGACACTCAGCCACACATAGAGATGCTCAGCCACACATAGAGATGCTCAGCCACACATAGAGATACTCAGCCACACAGAGAGACACTCAGCCACACAAAGAGATGCTCAGCCACACAGAGAGACACTCAGCCACACATAGAGATGCTCAGCCACACATAGAGATGCTCAGCCACACATAGAGATACTCAGCCACACAGAGAGACACTCAGCCACACATAGAGATGCTCAGCCACACAGAGAGACACTCAGCCACACATAGAGATGCTCAGCCACACATAGAGATGCTCAGCCACACATAGAGATACTCAGCCACACAGAGAGACACTCAGCCACACATAGAGATGCTCAGCCACACAGAGAGACACTCAGCCACACAAAGAGACGCTCAGCCACACAGAGAGACGCTCAGCCACACATAGAGATGCTCAGCCACACATAGAGATGCTCAGCCACACATAGAGATACTCAGCCACACAGAGAGACACTCAGCCACACATAGAGACGCTCAGCCACACATAGAGATGCTCAGCCACACATAGAGATGCTCAGCCACACATAGAGATACTCAGCCACACAGAGAGACACTCAGCCACACATAGAGACGCTCAGCCACACAGAGAGACACTCAGCCACACATAGAGATGCTCAGCCACACAGAGAGACACTCAGCCACACATAGAGATGCTCGGCCACACAGAGAGACACTCAGCCACACATAGAGATGCTCAGCCACACAGAGAGACACTCAGCCACACATAGAGATGCTCGGCCACATACAGGGATGTCCAGGGACACATACATCCACGCAGGTGCACCAACACTGAGAAATTGACAGTCAGAGAGAGGTGCAAGTTCATACCAGATACCCCTGTGCGCGCATGCATGCGCGCGCACACACACACACACACACACACACACACACACACACAGGTCCCACACATTCTGCTTCTCGGGGAGGATTATGGCACAAAGTTCTTGTGAGAGCATGGAGGGTCCCAGAACCATTACAATCTCTGCACACATCCCTGACCTTCCTGACCAGGCCCAGAGCCTAAAGCTCTGCCAATAGGGGGTATCTTGTACAACCCATCATCTGGTTGGATCAGTGGGCTCGAAGGTCCTTCCCAGCTCTGACATTCTCCCCTTTTTAAGTTCCAAGGTCCTTTTTGACATTCCACATGTTCTAGGGATTCCTTCCAACGCCAACAAGCTAAGTTGATGAGCTTCATTTGAGGATGCAGGGAGGAGGAGAAAAGGGGTACTTTCTTTTTTCTAAACCATCCATTCAAGCCCCCAGAGAGCCAGCAGCAAAGCCCCACCCCCATAAGGTCTCCAGGGCTGGGGAAATCATAGGATTATAGAATCAAAGAGTCGGAGCTAATTTTTCTAGTTCAACCCCTTTCTTATATAGACGAGGAAATCGAGGTTCCTGAGTGGGAGCATTTTCCTACTTCCCAAAGGCAGACAGGGGCTGCCTGGGGGAGTCACTGGGAAACAAGCTTCCCCAGCAAGGGCCTCCAGAATTTCTGGACCTGTCTGGACCATGTAACACCTCCCTTTGAGATATGGGACACCGTCAGGCCCAGGTGTTTACCTTCATTCACTCAGCAAATATTGACTGGACGCCTATCAAGGCTGCTGGTGCAATCCAACCCCCCGGAACAGGGGGCAGGGCTGGCCTTCTTGCTACTGGACTCTGACTCCCTGTCCTTTGGATTTTGTGATCAGGACCAGGAAAACAATTCAGCATTTCCGCTCTCCCCGCCCCCTCTGTCTGCCCACTCCCAAATCTGAGAAACTCGGGTTGGCCCTTTCACATATTCTGAGAGTGCGTTCATCAACATGTCAGTGCTGGGGGGGAACACTGCCCTGGGGGATCTCAGTGCTCTAGATACTCTAGATATCCGTGGTTCCAATCTCCAAGACATCTGGTCCCTTAACACTGAGTCATTGGCTCCCTTAACCACTAAGCACTGTCAAGATTAATAATCTGACCGTACCTTGACAATATGAGCGAACCAGAACCCCCTGGACTTTTTCCATGCCATGCAACGGGCCAGCCCCAGCATCCTTCCTTACCACCTTGTGCTAAAATGGTGGCTCCGGGATCTGACGCCTCTCATCCTCCTCCACTGGGTTGTCACAGTACTTTGTGCTGTTCTGAGAACTTTATTTTACAAGTAAAAAAACCACTTTATGATACATCATTAGCAGGGTTAGGGCTTAATCAGGGCGTGAGAAGAGTTAGAATCCAATGTCTAGCCCACCTCCTCAATCTGCCCAGAGAACTGGGTGTCCCCATACTGAGTCAAGCCCAATCCTCTCTCCTCGCCTGCGGCAGACTCTCCTGATGCTGGCAGCCACCCACCTGCAGAGCAGCCTACTCGGACTCCCTATCTGCCACCCATCCCGGGTCTGTCTGTGCCATAGCGCCAGGTAGCCGTGCTATCCAGTGGACCTCAGGTGCCGGCTCTGAAGAAGGACCTGGGAGGTCCAATGAGAGCAGAAGCTTCCCCGAGGGCCCTCAGGGAATCTGGGATCCGTCAGGGAGACGGACAGAGGGACGGCTGGGGTTTATCAGTGACCCTCACGTGGCACTTTCGGAAGGATGGCATAGCTCCAGATAAGAAGCCAGCTCCTAATAAGCACCAGATGTATTAAAACAACGCACCCACCCCACTGGTGTTTTATATGACATGCTACATTGACATGTCAGACATGAATTCCAGCAGAGTGAGCCCAGTTCACTGGGGATTGGGGTCGGAGGGGGTACAGAGTCCAAGGGAGCAGCAGGGGAACTGGGTGCTGGTCAGAGCTTGCCAATCAACCTGTGACTCCAAACAGATCCTTTTCCATCTTTGGGCCTCAATTTCCCCATATGGGAAACAAGAGCAGAGGTCTCCCACATTTTATAGCCTATGTTCTAAGATCCTTCCCAGCTGTGACATTCTATGACCTAACATTTTTTCCCAGCTCCTATACTCTGTTCTAAGGTCTGTCTCAGCTCAGAAATCCTATTTTTATGATCCCACCCTGACATTCTATACTCTTTTAAGATCTCTTCCACAGCTGATATCTCATGTTCTATAATCCCTCCCATATCTGACATCCTGTGTTCTCAGGCTCCTCCCATTTCTGACACTGTTCTAAGGTCTGTCTCAGCTCCATGTTCTCATATCCTTCCCACATATGCTATGTTCTAAGGCCCCTCCCAGCTCCCTGTTCTAAGATTTCTCTCAGCTCATAAATCCTATTTTTAAGATCCTTCCCACTGACACTCTATATACTCTTAAGATCTCTCCCACATGACATCTCATGTTCTATGATCCCTCCTATATCTGACCATCCCATGTTCTAAAATCCCTCCCAGTTCTGAAATTCTGTAATCTAAGGTGCTTACCAGCTCAAAAAGTTCTAGGTTCATAGCCTAGCTCTGTCATTTTCCAGTTGTGTAGCCTCCCTTTTCAGAGCCTGAGTTTCTCTGATGGGAATATTCTGCTGGGAAAGGAAGACAGAGAGAGACAGAGACAGAGACAGAGAGAAACAGACATAGAGAGACACAGAGACAGAGAAGGGGAGAGAGAGAGAGAGAGAGAGAGAGAGAGAGAGAGAGAGAGAGAGAGAGAGAGAGACAGAGAGAGAGAGAGAGACAGAGAGAGAGAGAGAGACAGAGAGACAGAGAGAGAGAGAGAGAGACAGAGAGAGAGAGAGAGAGAGAGAGACAGAGACAGAGAGAGAGAGAGAAGGGGAGAGAGAGACAGAGACAGAGACAGACAGACAGACAGACAGAGAGAGAGACAGAGAGAGAGAGACAGACAGAGAGAGACAGAGACAGAAACAGACATAGAGACACAAAGACAGAGACAGAGAAGGGGAGAGAGACAGAGAGAAAGAGAAAGAGAGACAGAGACAGAGAGACAGAAAGAGAGAGGGGGGGGGAGACAGAGACAGAGACAGAGAGAGATAGAGACAGAAACAAAAACAGAGAGACAGAGAGAGGAAAAGAGAAGGGAGTACACTTACACTTCTCTTGTGAGGGAAGGGCTTTGTAACTTGTAAAGCTCTCCAGAAAGGGAGATTTCTCTCACAGTTGTTGTTTGTCCTTGGTCTTGAGGACCAAGGACATCAGAGTGGCTGAAGCACAGCAAAGAGACGCTGGTTCACTGAGCTAGGGAGGTGAGAAAACTTCCTTAAGACATGAGAGTCCTGGCAAATGGTACAGAACAGGAAGGATATGGAAAAGAAGGGGAGCAAGCCTTCTGGGCTGGGGTATGTGACATGGGAGGCAGATATGGACCAGGCAGTTACAGGCCACCAGAAGATGGTCTAGGGGGCCCTGCTGGAAAGGCATGGGGACAAAATTAGGGAGGGAAAGCAGGTCTAGACTAAGGAAGGCCTTGAAGGCCTCCTCCTGCAGAGAGAAGTAGAGGATGTCCACATGCTGAAAGTCCACCATCCCACACCAGCACCGGGTCTGCGTCTCCTAATAAGCTACTGAGACTTGTCCCTGGGCCCTGGGAAGAACAGAGCTTCCAAATTCCAGGCCTGAGGAGGACAGAGAACTTTCCTTGAATTTGAAAAAGGTCTTAAAGCTGGGATTTCAGAATGCATCTAGCCCCTTACTGTATAAACAGGGAAATGGGTAAGTAGTAGGCAAGGGGAAGGCTGGGAGTCTGGCCTTTGGGTGACAAAGCCAGTGCTTTTTGTATAACACTCAGATGAGAAGAAGCCCCCATTCTCTATGCTCTCGAACCCAGAGGAGATCAAGCTGCCAGCCTGCTGGCCCTGGGGAGGGAAGGGCCTGGCTATCCTGCTGGAGGGAGCTGGGAGGGATGTCTAGAGTTCATGCCTGGAGCTGATAAAAACCAGATTGGGGGAGGGGGAGGAGAAGGAGGAGAAAGAGGAGGAAGAGGAGGAGGAGGAAGAGGAGGAAGAGGAGGAGGAGAAGAAGAAGGAGAAGGAGAAGGGGAAGGGGAGGGAGAAGGGGAAGGGGAAGGAGGAGGAGAAGGAGAAGAAGGAGAAGAAGAAAAGAAGAGAAAGAAGAGAAAGAAGAGAAAAAGGAAGGAAGGAAGGAAGGAAGGAAGGAAGGAAGGAAGGAAGGAAGGAAGGAAGGAAGGAAGGAAGGAAGGAAGGAAGGAAGGAAGGAAGGAAGGAAGGAAGGAAGGGGAGAAGGGAGAGGGGGAGAGAGACAGAGAAAGAAAGGAAAGGGGGGGAGGGAGACAGGACTGAGCTTTGGATGTTTTTTGCTTTGCTTCCATCGAGGTGATGGGCTTAACGCGCCCCGGCCGTGCCCGCCGCACCCCCAGCCGCGGCCGCCGCGCAGACACCAGGGGAGGGTCTGAGGTCCGCAGGTCGGGGGAAGGCCCGGCCGGGGCTGGTGGCAGGAGCCACTTCCTACAAATGAGGAGCGGAAGGGAGAGACCTGGGGTTAATTACAGACACAGGCCACCCACAGAGGCGGCCGGGAGCCCGCGGGTCACCGTCCGCCGGGGAATCCTGGCGCTGGCCGCCCCGGGAAAACCTGCCCTTGGGGGGGCGCCCAGGGCCCGGCTCCGGCTCGGGTTATCCGGGACCCCCGGGGAGAGCGCCTCGGAGCACGGGACACGCGGGCCTGGAGCGATGGGGGAAAGGCCGGGGAGCCCTCGAGCAGCCTGCGCGTGGCCGTGGCCGCATTCCGGGGGAAGGGGGCTTTGGTCACGCGAAAAGTCCCCCCGATTCCGGGCTGAAGGAGCGGCCTTCTCCCCCCAACACCGAGGTCTGTGCGACCCTGAACAAGTCTCGTGCCGCCGCGGGCGGGTCCAAATATCAATACATCTGAAAGAGAGGCCATGGGAACTCCCACAGAAAGCGCAGCCCGAGGCTGGGGGCCGTCACTCTGGGGTCCTTCTCCCAGCGCCCTCCTCATCCCAGCCGGGAGGTCCCTCTCCCCTATTTTTAGAAAGGGAAGGAGCGCGCCGCCCCCTCCGGCCCGATACTCCTAAAGCAGACCACAGCCTCTAAATTTAGAGGCAGAGAAGGGAAGCATTGTTTGGAGAGGGGGTGGGGAGGGGGAGGGGAAGGGAGCGCGAAGGGCGGGGCCAAGGGGGCCTCGAAAGCCCTCCTCTCCCGGTGACTGCGCCCCGGGGTCTGCGGGGACTGACCCACTCCTTCAATTAGTCTCCTGTCCGCGCTGAGGGGCCCCAGAATGGATTACAAGATAATTACATTCATTCTCCTCTCTCTCCTCTCTCTCCCTCCCTCTCTCTCTCTCTTTCTCTCTCTCTCCCCCCCCCTCTCTCTACGCCTCTCTCATTTTCTCTTTTTCTTCCTCTCTCTGTCTCTGTCTCTCCCTGTCTCTGTCTCTCTCATTTTCTCTTTTTCTTCCTCTCTCTGTCTCTGTCTCTCCCTGTCTCTGTCTCTCTCATTTTCTCTTTTTCTTCCTCTCTCTGTCTCTGTCTCTCTCTGTCTCTGTCTCTCCCTGTCTCTGTCTCTCTCATTTTCTCTTTTTCTTCCTCTCTCTGTCTCTGTCTCTCCCTGTCTCTGTCTCTGTCTCTCTCATTTTCTCTTTTTCTTCCTCTCTCTGTCTCTGTCTCTCCCTGTCTCTGTCTCTCTCATTTTCTCTTTTTCTTCCTCTCTCTGTCTCTGTCTCTCTCTGTCTCTGTCTCTCCCTGTCTCTGTCTCTCTCATTTTCTCTTTTTCTTCCTCTCTCTGTGTCTCTCTGTCTCTCCCTGTCTCTGTCTCTCCCTCTCTCCCTCTCTCTCTCATTTTCTCTTTTTCTTCCTCTCTCTGTCTCTGTCTCTCCCTGTCTCTGTCTCTCTCATTTTCTCCTTTTCTTCCTCTCTCTGTGTCTCTCTGTCTCTCCCTGTCTCTGTCTCTCTCCCTCTCTCTCTCATTTTCTCTTTTTCTTCCTCTCTCTGTCTCTGTCTCTCCCTGTCTCTGTCTCTCTCATTTTCTCCTTTTCTTCCTCTCTCTGTGTCTCTCTGTCTCTCCCTGTCTCTGTCTCTCTCCCTCTCTCCCTCTCTCTCTCATTTTCTCCTTTTCTTCCTCTCTCTCTCTTTATCTCTCTGCCTCTGTCTCTGTCTCTGTGAATGTGTCTCTTTTCCCCTGTTTCTCTTTGATTCTTTCTGTCTCTCTGTGTGTAAGTCTCCCCCCCTCCCCCTCTATCTCTGTGTCCCTGTCTCTCTCTCCATCTCTCTCAGTCTCTTTCTCCAAGTCTCTCTCCATCTGTCTCTCAAGCAAGCAGGAGGGCTCATTCCCAGCAGTTTTAGAAACTTGACTTTGAAAAAGAGGCAACAAAGAAGAAATACAAGGGAAGACTTGGCTTCTTCCAGATTGATATTAATAAAAATCATTTAACATCTGCACCTTTCCTGGCACAAAGTGTTGTCCCTTCTATTACCTTATGTGATCCCCCAGTTGCCTTGGCAAGAGAAGAATTATCCTCATGCCCATTTTACAGATGATAATACTGAGACTCAGAAAAGGCAATCCATGATGGCAAAGCTGGTAAGAGATGAAGAATGGCCTAGATTCAGTACATTCTCAATGGTGAGGGGGTACCCAGCAAAGACCCATACGGCCTTCACACCGTGTGTCTAACCCTGTCCAGACATTACACCTCAGCCCTGTCACCCCTAAATTAGTCCATGCTCCCACAGCGAGATCAATCAAGCACAACTTCTCATCTGTATAATGCCACTGAATCACTATGCAGAGTCATTTCATGGAGATGAAATAGGGATAGGGTCTGAAGGGGACTCCCAGATAAGAAAATGCCCTCCACCAAGGCATCCTCTAACCCTTCTTTGTAAGTGAGGGGGACAGCTGGATGGCACAGTGGACAGAGCACAGGCCTTGAAAGGACTGAGTTCAAATCCACCCTTGGACACTTAACACTTACTTACTAGATGTGTGATTCTGAGCAAGTCACTTAACCCCAATTGCCTCATCAAAAATAAACAAATAAATAAATACATATATACATAAATGAATGAATGAATGAAGAATTAAATAGATAATAAATAAATGATGGATAAATAAACAAATGAATGAAGAAATGGATGGATGGATGAATACATAAACAAACAAACAAACATAGATAGATAGATAGATAAATGAATGAATGAATAAGTAGCAAGTGAGAGGCAGAAACATTGCCCTGGATCACTAAAAGGCCCAATGACCAGCCCATGGAAAGTCCTCAGCAGAGCTGGGCCTTCGGACCTCCTACTGGGATCACTTAGAAAGCCCTTCCTTCTCCCTCTTATCTATTCATTAAAAAAAAAAAAAAAAAAAAAAAAAACCACAACCCATAACTCTCTGCTCGTTGGCTCTGGACAGGCTTGGGCTGGGAACTCAATCACTCGCACATCTCCCGCTTGGCGAATGAAGCTTATTTTCTTTTCCCATTTGGCTCGTCACAAATCAGCAGAGACAAGGGCCAGAGCCTGGGACATGTACAGGGCGCTTCTTAGGTCCAAGGTGAATGAAACCAAGAGGCTCCATCCTTCACCTGAGAAGGAGGGAATGCTCCTCCCCCTCTGGCCCAGACCTGACCTGACCTCTCCTTTAACCCCAGCTAATGACCAAAGCTCTAACTCACCTTTAGTACCCAATTCTTCATTTCTCCACCCCCTTTTCCACACATACACACACCCCAGCACTTAAACCATTTGGCAACTGCCCCCTTTTTCTCCCTTCTCAAGTCCCTCCTACCCTTTCCACACAACTAGCAGCTTCTAAGAGAAACGTATTTGCTCATCCTTCAGGCAATTCATAGTCTGGGGAAATGGAGGGAGAACCAGATAAGCCCCTGGCAATCTAGGCTCTGGGACCTGAAGCAAGCCTTTTCCCTCTGGGCCTCAACTTGCTCATCTGTAAAATGGGGACATCTGACTATACTTTGTAATTGTTGAAAGGAATGCACGTTATAAATACTTCAAGGCATTACAGAAATATGAACAGTTATCATCATCATTATTATTGTTCAGAGGAAGAAATGACTTTAGCTCTTGAAGTGGCATAAGATGTCAAATGGAAGGGTGGGGGAAAGCTGCTTGTTGGAGCCTGGGTCCTGTACCCAGAGGCAGGGCCTGAGGCCTGAGCAGGGAGATGGGAAGGAATAGGGAGAAGTCAGCTCTCCAGGAGTAAGGGAGGAAAGGGGGGGAAAGTGAGCACAATGGTGAGAATGGTTTAGTTTACTAGAAGTGTCTTGTGAAAGGCACAGCCATTCCTGGTAAGCTGGGTCAGGTAGAAGAAGGACCAGAACATCTTGGGGAGAGAGGGCAGCCAAAACAGCTGCAAAAGCCCCTGCTATAAAGAAAGGGGCAGGTAGACAACATCGCTAGTGGGGACCTGGTGCCAGTTAACTTTGCCTACAAATGTGTCTAAAAACTGAACTTCTCCCCTTCTCCCTCAAACCTATCATTCCCCTAGACTAGCCTGTTTCTGAAAAATGCCATCTCAACCCCCAATAACCCAAGCTCCAAACACTCCAGTCGCCTCTCTCCATCCTAGTAACTGAAAGGGAGCAGGAAAGGATTCCGTAGGAGCTGACACCTGAAACAGCTGAAACCTTCAGATTGGCTAAAATGACAGAAAAAGTAAAAGACAAATGTTGGAGGGATGGAAGGAAATAGGGACACTAATACATTGTTGGTGGAGTTGTAAACTGATCCAACCACTCTGGAGAGCAATTTGGAACTATTCCCCAAAGGGTTATAAGACTGTGCATATATACTCTTTGATCCAGCAGTATTTCTACTGGGTCTGTATTCCAAAAAAAGAGCAAAGAAAAAGGAAAAGGATATAGACATACAAAAATATATGTAGCAGTTCTTTCTGTGGAGGCAAAGGATTATACATTGAAGGGATACTCAACAATTGGGGCGTGGCTGGACAAATTGGGGAGCATGGTTATGATGGAATACTATTGTGAAATGATGACCAGGATTAAGTGATGTGAAGCGAAAAGAGCAGAACCAAGAGAACATTGTATACAATAACAGCAACATTGTATGGTGAATACTCTTCAGTAACACAATGATCCGAGACAATTCCAAAGGACTTATGATGAAAAAAGCCTGTCTCCAGAGAATGTTCTGATAGATTCAGAATGCAGACTGAAGGACACTTTTTGCTTTGTAATTCTTTTCTGTGTTTTCATTTGCAACTTAGCTAATATGGAAATGTTTTGCCTAACTACACATGAATAATCCATATCAAATTGCTTGTCTCCACAAAGAGGGAAGAAGGAAGGAAGAGAGGGCTAAAATGTGGAACTCAAAAAAAATATATTTTAATATTAAAAACCGGTACTAAATGTAATTGAGAAAAAATAATGAATGTAAAAAAGAAAGGAAGAAAAGAAAGGGAGGAAGGAAGGAAGGAAGGAAGGAAGGAAGGAAGGAAGGAAGGAAGGAAGGAAGGAAGGAAGGAAGGAAGGAAGGAAGGAAGGAAGGAAGGAAGGAAGGAAGGAAGGAAGGAAGGAAGGAAGGAAGGAAGGAAGGAAGGAGCATCTATAAAACAAATTAAAAAGAACTGATTGCTCCTCCAGTAAATAAGGCAACTAATAGCAGCTATCTTGATGCCCTGGCCTATCTGTGGCCTAGTCTCTGCATATAAGGGTTAACAGAGAGGAAGAGGAGGAAAAGAAGGAGGCGGCCTGCTGTCTCTGAGCAGGAGTTTCCCTGAGTCTCTGTGGGACACCTGTAAAAACACCAGAATGGGAAGGAATGAGGGGGGAGGAAAGCACAACAGGCTCCTAGCCAGCTTCTCCCCAGGACGGAGGCCTGCTTCACGTGACATCCATTGGCCTTGTCTCTTTTCCCCTCCCTGGGGCCCTATTCTGGGAGGCGCCAAAAGGGTTCTGTGGTCCAGTCTGTCCCGATGTCTCACTCCAATAAGCTCCCTCAGGGAATCCCCCGGGGGCCACTTCAGCCATCCATCTTTCTACCCTCCTTAAAAGTAGCTGCAGAACAGGGAAAACTCACTGGCTCCTGGAGCACTGGCCCAGAAACGAGCAGAAAGCAACAAGGTGCCCAAGAAAGAGGTCTGGGTTTGACTCCTGCATCTGCCTTTTTCTATATGCCTCAGTTTCCTCCTTTGTTAAAATGGAAGGAGGGGGTATTGGACTATATCAGGGTTCTTAACCCATTATATGTAAGACCTTTGACCCCATTTTTAAGGCAATTGAGACTAAGTGATTTGCCCAAAGTAACATAGCCAATAAGTGTCAAGTGTCTGAGTCTGGATTTGAACTCACATCCTCCTGACTCTATTTACTGAATCAGTTAGCTGCCTCTAGACCCCATCTTAAAATCATGTTTCTTAAGTTAACATTATATCATAGACAAAATAAAAATAAAATAAAATGTATGAAGTTCTTAGACAGCAAGTTAAAATCCCTGGATGAATTGACCTGAAGGCCCTTTTCAGTTCAGTTGCCTCATCTAGAAAATGAAGGGCTTGGACTGGATGATCCTAAGGTTGCTTCCATCGCTGAATCTGTAACTGTGAGATCTTTTCCTTCCTCTGTGGTGTAGTCAAATTGAACTTGTCTACCTTCACACACCACACACTACATCTCCTGCGTGATCCTGAGCAAGTGACTTAACCTCTCTGGGAATCACTTCTTCATCTATAAAATGAGGGATTTAAAGTTGACCTATATGTCAGATAGAACCCGATAATCCCGGGGGCCTGTGACCTCTAGTGTCTGACTTTTGACTTGAGTGTCCGCCATGACTGGAATGCACTCACTACCTCCTACTTGCATCCCCAGACTCTCTTGTTTCCTTCAAAGCTGGACTCAAGCACTGCTTCCTACATGAAGCCTTTCCTAATCAGCCCCTCTCCCCAATTTCTAGTACCCTTCTTCTCAAAACTGTCTTTTGCAACATGATGTATTCTTTATTTAAAGAGTAATCAAAAAAACCCAAACAACTAATATCCTAATCTGCTTTTTGAGAAGTATAGGAATAGGGACAAACATTGGACCTAGGAGTTCACTGAGATAGGGAACATTCAGATGAGAAAACGCCCTCAGTCATTGTTAACCAGGACATTCTCTGCAACACAGAATTCTCTCAGGGCTCAACACTCCTGAGTATAGCCTCAACCAGATTAAAAGGTAGTCCTGTCTTATTTTAATGTATTGGTATATTGAGAGAGAGGGAGAGGAAGAGGAAGGGAGAGGGAGAGAGAATGGAGACAGAAGAAGGAGGAGGAGGAAGAGAAGACGATCACAAAGAGGATGAGGAGAGGAAAAGAAAGAAAAGAAAAAAGGCAAGGAAGGAAGGAAGGAAGGAAGGAAGGAAGGAAGGAAGGAAGGAAGGAAGGAAGGAAGGAAGGAAGGAAGGAAGGAAGGAAGGAAGGAAGGAAGGAAGGAAGGAAGGAAGGAAGGAAGGAAGGAAGGAAGGAAGGAAGGAAGGAAGGAAGAAAGGAAGGAAGGGAGGAAGAGAGGAAAGCTGAGTCCTCCTTCTTGTTCCCTATGTGGGAGAACCTGTGTCCAGAAGGAAGAGGCAGTCCCACTGTCTTCTACCCACATCAGATCACAGACCAGGGTCAGTCTGGTTGAGGAAGGACATGGATGATCTAGTGTGTCCAAAAGAAGATGGCAAGAAGAGTAAAGGATGCCAGATTGTACCAGGTGAAGCTGGAGAGGAGGTACCAAAGAAATTTAACTTGGAGAAGCACATGGTTGCTGCCTCTGATTATCTGAAGGGTTAACCTATGGAAGAAAGAGCTTTTACTCTAATGGACTTGCTCTGTTGGAGTCCAGAAACCAAAACAGTAAGTTTTGAGGGGGGGAAAAAAAAACAATAAGGAGAGAAAACAATTAGAGTTGTGCAAAAAAGAATCAGCTGCTTCAGGGAACCATTCACTGCCCTCCGGAGAGTCCAGGGTTGGCTGACTGACCACCAGGAGGAGGAATGTTATAAAAGAGATTCTTGCTGACCACACTCTACCATGTACACCTCGCACCATGCCTGAGGCTCCACCATGAAAGTTCCATTCACTTGTTGGCTTCTTGTAGGCCCTTAACAGATAGTCCTAAGAAAGCCATCTACCCCAAGAATGGCCCATTCACTTTGAACCAGAGTGTTTAAATTGGAAAGAGTACAATTCAGCAAACATTTTTTTAAATTATTAAGTCCATAACACATGAAGCTAGTCTGAGGATACAATGACAAAAACAAACCCTCAAAGCACACAACAAAGGAACTATATAAAATAATTGTTAACATTTATTTAGCACATGAAGGTTGCAAAACACTTTTTATACATGTGTATCTCATTTGAATTTCACAACTATCCTATAAGTAAGTCGCATTATTATCTCCATTTAAAGATGAGGAAACTGAAAGGTGAAAGAAATTAGCCAATTTGTCCAGGTTCACACAGCTGGTAAGTACTTTGAAGCAGTATCTGAACTCTGAGCCTTTTTGACTCCAGAGTTCTTAAGAAGGGAGAGAATTCTGAAAGCAAAAAAGGAATCCAATCCCCACCCCAGAAAAAAAAAAAAAAAAAAAAAAGTTTAAGGAAAATTTGATAAGGAAGACAACACTTTAAGCCAAAAAGATTGGGACAGATTTCCTAAAGCTTCTGGCTTAGATTTGAAAGAAAAGAAAGGAAAAAAAGTGATGGGTGAATAGCTTATATACATTACCCATGAGGAGGGAGATAAAATAAAGGCTGAAAAGGACATTCCAGACACGCCAGAAAGGGACATAAATACCAGGCTGAGAAGTTCATTACTTTATTCTGCAGGTAACAGGGAGATGCTGAAGGTTTGGGATTTTTGAATGGGGAAGTGGCCCGATTAGACTTGTGCTACTATTTTGGAAATTGTGTAGAGAGTGGATTAGAATGGGAAAAGAATACAGGTAAGGAAACCAATTAGGAAACAATTACAAAAGTCCAGGCAAGAAGAGATAGAATCTTAAGCCAGATGATTAACCTGAGAGGAAAAAAAAAAGGGGGGGGGGGGAAGAGTGCAAAATGTTATCCACACAGAACAAGGTTTAGCAACTGATGCAATCCAGGCAGAGCATCTTCCAAATGGAACTATTAAAGAAAGTGGTACTCAGTGCCACATGAAACTTTTTTAAAAATGGCACAGAAATAGGGCAAATAAATGTCAAGAAGGCAGAAACAGTAAAACACACCCTTTGAAGATCATAACATGCTAAAAATAATGATCAGTTTGGGAAGCCCAAACAAAAGACCCAGACTCAAATGGAGCCTAAAAATGAAATCCTAAATAATGAGTATGTCAAAGAACAAATCACAGAAACAATGAATAATTATGGAAAAGATAATTATAATGATGAAGCAACATAACAGCTCAAACACAAACAGCCAAAGCAATCCTCTCGGGAAAAATTAGATCCTTTAAAATAAATTAAAAAAAAAAAAAAGAGAGACCCCCCCATTGTCTAAGTCAAAGCTTTTTAAACTGCAGGGTCATGGAAATGAATTTGGGGGTCAGGAAAAATTTGGCAAGAGTAAAAAGCATCGAATATTCCTCCAAGATTTAATTCTTTATGCAAAAATAAAATAAGCACATCCATCTCATTAACATGCAAATTTGGTCTTATCTTTAATAAATGGTACAATTATATGTATACCAAAAACTTATTTTAAAATAAATGTCCTTATGTTTTAAGATCAGTAAATATTTACTTTATATACTATTTTATCTATCTATCTACCAGGAGTTGCATAAATATTTCTCTACTGAAAAGGATTTTCTAGTGGGAAAAGTTTAAGAAGCCCTGGGCTAAGTGACTTGGGGCTGAGGTTTAATCAAGATTTGATCTTTTAAATAAAGCCATTATTTCGGGGAGCTGGTCCCTGAACACTGAGAGATTATAGAGAGGTAGGCTTTCCCCCTAAAGAATCATGGGGGACACTCCTTCACCTAAGGGTTGGGAGCCAAAGAGCTGTGAAAATAAAGCTGGACTTGCAGTCAGAAAACCTGGCTCTCGGAGCCTTGGCTGTATGATCCGAGCAAGAGCTCTCCTCCTGTGGGCCTCCATTCCCTCGGCTTAAAAAAATGAATGGGCTTGAACTGAAATGATTTCTGTCCCTCTCATTCCTATCCCAACTTTGGATCTTTTCCAGCTTGACTGAAGCTTCCAGGGCTTAGGCTCCAAGAGTCCAGGAAATTCACACCACCACTCATTAATAGCAAGTTTTCCACCCATTATCTCACTTGGTTCTCACTACAACCTTGGGAAGTCCAGACAAATATCCCCATATAGAAGAGGAAATTCAGTCTCAAAGAAGCTTGCTTACACAACTAAGGAGAGACTGAGGCAAGACACAAAATCTCCTTATTTCCAATTAGCTAAATAGACGGGGCTTTTACCCCGCAAGCGGGAGCCTGAAGGAATGGGAAACTGGATGGGGGAGGAGGGGTAGAAGGAGGGGTGTCCCAGGACTGGAGAAGGCAGGAGATATACTATGGGGGAGGGGGGAGGCAGGGGAGAGGAATACAGTGGAAGGACCAATCACCAGACACCAAATCACTACTAAGTTCTCAGAATTCCCTCTGATGATAGAAAATGGTCAGGGGGCTGGGGGTGGGGGCGGCCGGCCTAAATGACCTTAAAGGTCTTCTAGCTCTTAATCTATGCTTCTAAGGCATGCTGAAGGGAGAGGACACATTCTTGGAGTCCCACAGTTAGAGGGGGTGAAGGGGGGGTGCTATCACTGGCTGGGGGAAGGGATTTCCCAAAGGCCTGCCCTACCCCACTACAGTAGCCCAGAGAGAAGTGTTCCAGGACTTTCTGGCTCAAAGGGTGGGCTTATCTGGCCCAGGGGAGCAGCTGGCCCAGCCAGGCAGGCAGGGGGGCTGCGGGCAGGCGTCTGTCCCCTTCTCTCACACCTCCCTCTTATCTCCAAGTCGTCCAGGCCCTCTGAAACAAGGGGGCAAGACCAGGCTCATTACCCTTTTACAGGCCTGGCCCGCCCCCTGCCCCCACTCTGAAATGGTCCTGGGCTACCCAGCAAACACTGAAATTTCCTTCCCAACTGAATGCATTCTACATGCAACACAGAGGCAGATGGTCATAAACATGGAGAGTTCTCGTGTACAAAAAGCCAGATATCTGGGTTTTGGGTCCAAACCTATGATTTGCCTCTTGCAGGAAATTCCAGGTAAGAAAATTTCCTCTACTCATGCAGACTGGCAATCTAAGTCTTGGTGAGCCCCAGAGAGGGCAGGACCTGGCCATGAGACACACAGCCCAGATGGGGCAGGACTTAGTCTCCCTGGCAGATTCTAGACCGGGCACCTGGGCACGGGAAGAGATAGAGGGCACAAAATAGCCACACAAGGCCGCGCTCCTGGAAACGCAGATGTCCTCCCAAGGACGCGGCCGTCCGGCCCCACAAGGATACACACGCTCAGACAAACACAGAGGCACACACCCACAGACTCCAGCACATCACCCACATGGCAAAGGCTCCGCTTGCATGGGCACCCGAGCCAAAAAGGCTCCAGGCTTAGTGGCAAGCTCTGGGTGCTCCCGGGGCTGTTTTGTAAAACAGGACAGTGCTTGTAATACAAGCAGAGGGGAAAGCCCAGAACTCCACCCCCTGCCTTCTGAAACACCTGCCCAGCCTTGGAAGGGACCCTGCCCCCAGGAAGCTCCCAGTCTGGGGGAGACAAGGAAGCAGGGGGCCCTCCCAACCACCTCTTTCAGTCCCTGAAGAAACTTTCCTCATCTCCCATCCAGGAATCTCGCTGTTAGGTCCCGGACTCCCCTGGGAGTCCAAGCAGGAGCAGGTGCCCCAAGGTCTCCCAGCCTGGCATGGGCTGGGGCCAGATATTTAGCCATGTCCCTAAAGGAGGGGGGCTCCAGTGGGGGAAGGGAGAACATGTTTGTTTGTTGGCTGGGGGCTACACCTTCCTCACAAGACCCTCCACCTCCTGACTCCTGCTGTTTTCCCTGGCAGACCCCCCAGTCTCCCTAGCTCCCTTCAGCCCCAGTGAAGAGCTTTCCTTCTATAGGATGCCTTTCCCCATCCCCCTTAATCCTAGTGACTTCTCTCAGCTGACTATTTCAAATTGATCCTATAGATTATTTGTCTATACGTGGATATTCACATGTTGCCTTCCTCTTTAGAGTCAGAAGCATCCAGATGGCACAGAGGACCCTCCTGGAGACAGGAAAATAACAGGATTCAAATGCAGCCTTAGACACTTACCCTCTGGGTACCAAAGTTTGTTCAAATGTAAAACAGGGGAAATAATAGCACCTAACTCCCAGGGTGCTTCGGAGTCCATTTTACACATAAGGAAACTGAGACCCAGGAAGGAGGTGATTTAAATCAAAGAAAATTATAAATGTAAAAAATGATCTTTTTTATTGTGAGTAGAAAAATTAACGTATCCTACAGGTAAAGCTGAAAGGAATCCAGCCAACAGGAGGAAAATGAATCTTGGAAGATGGATGAAGGGAAGGGCAGTTAGATGGGGTACAGGTCAGGAGGACCTGAGTGCAAGTGTGATTTCAGAGACTTGCTAGCTGTGTGACCCTGAGCATTGCCTCCAAAAGAAAAATACACCCAAAATATAAATAAATAAAGTGAAGTGACTGGTGGGCTAGCAAGGGTCTGAGGATTTTAACAGAGGACTTCCATTCTATCCACAGCAAGGCCCCCACTGACTCACAGGATTAAGTAACAAAGTCAGGATTGGGATTTGAACTCATGCCCTCCAACTCCACACTGTCCCTACCAGTCATATTACGTGGAAAGCTCAACGAATGGCGTGCGATCGCCTGAAATGCAGTCAACAAGGGGATCAAAGACTGCAGGGGAAGTTTGGAAAGGGAGAGAAGGCCTCAGGTAGGCAGAGGCAGGGGGAAAGGGCATTCCAGGCAGGAGGAGCGGCCTCGGGCCAGTTCCCAGTTTAGCACCTGAATATACACTGTCATGCATTGTTCTCTAATTGTCCCGTGTGTGTATAAATCTTGTCTCTACAACTAGACTTTGAGCTGCCCCAGGGCAGGGGAGCCCAGCCAGGGGAAGGCGCAGGGTACAGAAGTGATGAAGGAAGGCATGAATGCAGAGCGGGAACCAATCTCCTTCCCTCTCCCTCCTTCCCTCCCCTTGCCACGGGGCGGGCACCCAACCCAGGAAGCTCTCAGCATGTGTGACCTGAATGTGATTTTCAAAACTGCCCTGGAACAAGGAACTTCAGTGTTTCTAACCATCCACACCTTCCCATCCCATCCTCCCTTACCCGGGCCCTCAGACACCCACAAATGCTCCAAAGCAGAAGGGGTGGCTGCCCGGCCAGGCTTTTCTTGACCAAGATGGGGGGAGAGAGGGAGGGAAGGGTCTGTTTGATAGGCCCAGCTAATAATAACTAAGAAGCCAAATGAAGAAGTCATTATAATGATGGGGACTAATAAGGACAATAAATACTCCCCGTTCATCAGATTCCTTCTCTGTGTCAGGATGTTCTCCCCCCTGACTCCTCCAAGACTCAGCTGAAATCCCACCTTCTGCAAGGGGTCTTCCCCAGCCAGTATTCCTGCCATCACTGCTAGCGAGGGCCTTCCCTAATATTATCTGCTATATACACTAGTGCGTGTATTGTATACAAAGAGACACAGAGACAGAAAGATACAAAAAGAGACCCAGAGAGAGAGTGAGAGACCGAGAAGAAGGGGGAGAAAGACAAAGAAAGAGAGAGAGAGAGAGAGAGAGAGAGAGAGAGAGAGAGAGAGAGAGAGAGAGAGACAGAGAGACAGAGAGAGAAATAGAGACAGAGAGAGAGAGAGAAAGAAAGAGAGAGAGAGACAGAGAGAGAGACAGAGAGAGAGAGAGAGAGAAGAGAGAGAGGAGAGAGACAGAGAGAGAGACAGAGAGAGAGACAGAGAGAGACAGAGAGAGAGAGAGACAGAGAGAGAGAGAGAAAGAGAAACAGAGAGAGAGACAGAGAAAGACACAGAGAGAGAGAGAGAGAGAGAGAGAGAGAGAGAGAGAGAGAGAGAGAGAGACAGAGACAGAGACAGAGACAGAGACAGAGACAGAGAAAGACACAGAGAGAGAGAGAGACAGACAGAGAGAGAGAGAGAGAGAGAGAGAGAGAGAGAGAGAGAGAGAGAGAGAGAGAGAGAGAGAACAAAGTGTTTATAGTTATATGGTTGTTTATATTCCATCTTCCCCATTAGATCTCAAGTTCCTTGAGAGTTGGGTCCATATTTTTACTTTCTTCTTAACCCTAGCATTGAACCCAAGATACTGAGAAAGGAAGTAAAAGAGGAAGGAAGGAAGGAAAGAAGGAAGGGAGGGAGGGAGGGTGGGTCAAGGCTTCCCTTGCATCCAGAGCCATGTCTAGGCATCCTGCTCTCTCTCTGACCACTGGACCCAGATGTTCTGGAGGGGAAAGTGAGGCAGGCAACTTTGCACAGCCCTTCCTCACTGAAATCCAATGAGCTCGCATGTCACAGCATCACCTCCCTGAAGTCACGGTCATCTTCAGGAACAAGGACAAACAACAATCAGCACAGTGCTTGGCACACAGTAAGTACTAAATAAATGCTTGTTCACTTTACAAAGCTGCTTTCAAGTTTGCAGCTGTGGAGGAGGCTGTGCCATTCTCCCCTTTCTCCCAACACAAAAAGCTGGCGAGGGTCAAAGAAGCCACCCAGAGCCCCACAGGCTCCGGGGGCCAAGGCCCTGACCCCAATCTTCTGCCCCCAGTCACCAAATCCAAATCCTGGCCCACCGCATCAGAGGCCTCTCCAGCTAAAACGCCCATTCCCAAAGGCCTGGGCTGTTCACAGAGTGGGTTCCTTCCTCCTAATCTCCAGAGAAGGGATGAGATTTGCATCGGAAGCAAAGGCCAAAGCAGAGCGGCTGACTCTCACCCAGTGTTCTTTCCCCTACATCTGTCCCACTGCCCGCCTCTCTGGCCTGTGAACACGCAGGGGTCATTCATCACACTACACGGCTGAAATCAAGGATATTTTCAGGAAAGCGCGTGACGTCACCTTTATTTTGTAGGTAAAGAAACCCAAAATCACACAGACAGTAAGAGACAGAGCCAGGATCTGACTCTCCAAGTGTAATTCTCTCTGCTAATAGACTAACAGCTTCTCCTGGTGATCTTCTCGTGCCAGAAGTTGCACCCACATAAAACTGGGCTAGACCCAAGGCTCAGCATGCGCCCCCACCTCTCAGACAGAAGTCAAGGGGAGTTCTCCCTGCTGGGCCATTTCTGAGGGCACACCATATCACATCCGCAGAGAGTCCAACCTTCTTATTTTCCAGATGAGGAAACCGAGGCCCAGAATTCCTTTCCTCCACCAGGTTGTCTCTGAAATCAGTCTCACTAAATCCACACTGGTAACGCAGCGGATACCATTATGGGAGAGCCAGGACAACCGAGATCATGGCTAATGCAAGGCTCTCCCTGGCTCTCCCCCTCCCACCCCCCGCTGTCCCCTTCAGTTCCAGGGATCATGGCTGGTGCTCCCTATTTCTCCCTCCTCCCCAGAGAGTGCATGCGCCGCTCTGTGAGCCACACCAGCTGGGCGTCCCAGTACATCCAGAAAGCCAAAGACTTGTCTCTGGGTAGAGCGGGAATGGGAAAGAAGCTCCCTGCAAGCACAGCTAAGTTGACATCCAACAAATGCACTCTATAAGCCCAGTCAGTCTTTTTCCCCCAAGAAGTGAGACATCTGCCAGTTCTAACATCTTTGCTCTCGAGAGTGGTGGGATGGGATGGGATGGAATGGCAGTGTTTGGGAAGGGGGAGCAGGAGAAGGGAGAGTGGGGCCTGAGACTCCAAGCTGGACAAGGGAGACCAGGGCTCGAGCCCTCAGGCCAAGAGTTGGGTGGAAGGCTGAGGTCAGGGTGAAAGCCCAGGTCAAGGTGAAGGTTGGGAGGAGGGCTGGAGCGAGGGCTTGGGGCACGTCCTGCAGGACTGGCAGCAGGGAGGTAGAGGGTGAGAACTGGGAAGAACTAAGCCGTTTTCTTCTCTTCCAGGTGCCGCCGGACCCATTTCAGCTCAGGTTCCTGTGATGAAGAGCTTGAGAAGGGCCGCACTCTCGGCCCCTGATGGAAGACTCTGGAGCTCCTGAGCTTCATGACAAGTGGAGGCCAGCAAAGGCTCCTTCAGGGATGTGGCGGGGGGGATTCCTGCCCTGGGGGGGGGCTATTCTGAGGTCTCCCCTGGATCTGAGAACATGTGACTGAGCTAAAACTCAACCCGCAGCCTGAGAGAGGGGCCCCCCTTCCTGCCTCTGTCTGCCTGTGTCTGTCTGCCCCCCCCCCACGGGCCCAAGGAGCACCTGATGACAAGGGAGCCTCAGCAGCCCATGGATATTATCTGAATGAATCTGTCATCGGGCCGTTGTACATCTCTCTGCCCAGCCCGAGATTCCCGCCTCTGGGGGACCCACTGAGAACGTCCCAGGGGCTTCCAATGTCTCCAGCTACACCCAGCCCGGGCTGAGTGGATGGGCGGCCCAGCAGCAAACAAAGCCCTTTCTCAGCCCGCTGGGCCGTGCTTCCAGCGGTTCATACCTCTGTTAAAGCACTCGTTTATCTGCCCGAGTGAGAGGGGGGGAAACGCTTTCGGAGCCAAGCCCGACCCCCCCCCCCAAGCTGACCTCGAGAAGAGGGAATTGGGTTTCCCGAAAGCGGTGTCTGTCAGAGTTCTGACGCCTGCCGCCCTCCCCACCAGGCCTCGCCAGCCAGCCAGGCCGATTATCTCGGGCTTGGCTCTGTTTTCTGTCTCCCTAGAAAAACATGCCTCTTCTCTCTGGTTTTCTATTTAAAAACAGGCTGCAGGGGGTGGGAGTGCAGGGCTTCCAGATCAACAGGTTGGAACTATTAACATGGGGGGCCGGGGCTGGGAGGAGGGGCGGGGAAGGGTCCTGCAGCCCCTCTGTCAACATCTGGACCGGGGCAGCCTTCATCCAGAAGTTATTTGCCTATCAGCAGGAGGCTGGTTTGTTTATTTGCTCTGAACTTTGAAAGGGAAAAACTGAACTGCTTCCCATCTCAGAGCCCGCTCTCTCCCCGCCGGGCCGGGACTAAATGAAATCTACATGAATCCTCCGGAGGTGTCCGTGCACATGGACAAACGTCCCCCAGGGGGGGTGCCCTGGACCCTGACCCTCCATCAGTGATCTCTGAGCTGCCAACACAGCCGAAGGGACAAGAGTGCGCGGAGCCATCCACGCTCCATCGTCTAGTGGGTCGCCGGGAGTCACCGGCACCTCTGGGACGAAACAGGGATTGCTGCCCTAGTCCGGGACTTGTCTAACATCCTCAGATCTCGCCCAATACTTTTAAAACAGCCTCTCCCAGATCATAGCGTATAGATTCAGGGCTTAGGGATTCTCTAGTCCCAATCTGTCGTTTTCAGTCTGAAAGATTCTCTAGTCCAAATCTGACATTTTATAGTTAAGGAAACTGAGGCAAGGTCAAGTAAGTTATTTAAGGTAATACAGTAAGTAGTGTCTATGGCAGAGATGGGATACAACTCAGCAAGTCTCAACTCTGCTTTTTCCTACCTCTCCCTGATGAATCTGAAAAAAGTTTTACTCACCAACTCCTAGATTACACACATGTGCACGTACACACCCACCCCACTTCTAATTTTAATAAAAAACTCTCAAAAATCATCAGTGACCTAGGGGTCACTATATCCAAAGGCCTTTTATTTTATTCTTTTTGACTTCTATTTACCCTAAAGGGAAAAGGCAAAAGGATAGAGGAGAGAAAGGAAGAAAAGGATAAAGGGTGAAGAGCACAAAGGCAATGGGTAGATTAGAAGATGACATTCCCTACAGTCCTGGCCCAAGGGTCAGTTCCCGTCCCTCCAGAAGGGCGTAGGCAGGGAAGAGTACATGTACTCTGTAATAACTCAGAGCCAACTTTGGGGTCTCCCATCAGAAACAACCCCAAAATGCTGGTATGTTTGGGAACGGCACTCACCCAAGCTAGCCCAACAGCATCTTCAGAACCCTATCAACACACAGCCCTAGTTGCTAGATGTTGGAGTCTCTTAAAGATTCAGACAAACATGGAAGTTTTGTCCTCCTCAAAACCAGGGGGATCACTAGCTGCTGACCTTCTGGCTCAGAGTTAACCAGGGGCAAGTGCCCACGCGCCATTCCTTCTACCCATCGCCACATGCTCTTTATCTATTTCTGTTCCCTGCTGAGTCCATGTCAGAACTGTGCCCTGGACCTTTAAAAGACAACTATTCCTTTTCCCAACCCCCACTGAAAAACAAATAAATCTCAGAGCCCTCCAAACACTCCTCAGAAACCTTCAAGGATTCCAGAAAGCTCACGGAAAGGTCTATGAGACTGGGAACGAGGAGATTTAGGTTCCAACGGCTAGTTCTATTTTTCTAAATAGTAAGAAAAACCCTGTTCAAGCTAGTCTCCCTCAGTTTAGATTATAGGATTTGGAGGTAGAAATTATCTTAAAACACACACTGTTAAAACTGAAGAAAATCAAAAAGATCATCTAGTCCTCTTTTGACAGAGGGGGAAACTGAGGCAGAGGCTTGGCTCAAGATCCCAGAATGTTTCCTCCAGTATGATGATTCCTCTGTAATCTCCCCCAAGGGGGTATTCCCTCCACTGATACAGATAGCAACTCACCACTAAACTTTTTACTGGGTCGTCCCCAATTTTCTACCTAACATGCTGGAAGCCTTAATTTCTCTTCCTATCACATTTTATGCGTCCTCATTTCATTCTCCCAAGTGCAGAATACAAACTAGCCACATCTTAACTGTTTCCCTACTTTCTTACCTCCAAACCAATTCATCCTGGCTTCTCCTATTTTTGCCAATAGCATCAGTCACCCAGGCTTCGTTAGAAATAGTGGGTCACCTTTGCTTCTGACCCCTTCCTAACTCTTACAGCCCCTCACAATAGCTCTACAGAGAGCAAAACCAAAGCTCAGAATCCAGGTCTCTAGAACTCAGGCCTCCTAACTTCTGGTACAGGACACCCTGGGTTAATTTCCCTTTGGCCTGGGAGGCAGCCAGCATCTTCCCTGTTGGCTAAACAACCCCAGAGACCTAAGCAGTGACAGGAAGTGGGAATATGGAAACAAAGCTTGCTGGTTAACTCAGGGCTGGGACTTCAGGCAAGCCGTACCCCCTTTCTGGAAGTCAACGTCCCACTCCATAAAACGATGGTCCCTTCTGGATTAACTGTTCTATGAAATATGAAGTCCCGGGCAGGACAGCCATCCAGCTAGGAACAGAAGTCAATCTCCCTTCCTGCCCCCCTCTCCCGCTCCACCCTGTCCCAAGCTGAGGACTGTGTGTTCTCTACTAGTCCCAAGGTTGTGGAGTCCCCAGGGTCCTGAATCCATTCCTTTGTGAAGGTCGTCTCTCAGGGGCAAAAGCCATGGAGAGATGAGACTGCGAAGTTTCAATCTACTGAGCACTAGGGGTTCAGTACTCTAGGACGGGGCAAGGACAGTGTTCTTTCCCTTTCCCTTTCCACCTCTCACCCCTGCCTTTAAAACTCACTAGAGCCATGGCCTGGTTGGGGAGACTAGTAGGGTAAGGTCCGCCCTAAATCCTCATCATTAGGGAAAAACAGGTATAGAGGAGAAGAAGAAACTCAAAGCAGTGAGATATAGAAGAGAAAGGCAGAGTGGGGAGAGAGGAATCGCAGGAAGGGCAAGTAGATGGATGAGCTAGTCAGAAAGAATGAGCTTTCAGGGAAAGGAGAGAGGTGGAAGTTTGTGAATATTTTCCCCGCTCTGGTCTGGAAAAATCTTAATCCTGCTCTTGTCAAAACCTCTTTTCTTTCTGAAACAGCCAAGTCAAAGATTTTTGCAAATCCCAAAGGAATCTCTCCCCATGACTCAATGGCTCCCCAAACACCAGGGCTTTCTCCTCCAAGGGAAATTAATTCCTGTTTCCAGCCCAATCTAGCACCGTCTGGTATGTCTCCAACCTGTGATCCAGAAGGACCATGGGAAGATTCCATGCCTTTGGGCACCTTCCCAGACTGCCTTCAAAAGCAAGCTGGGGTCCTTGAACTTTTTAGTCTTTTTAAAAAGATTTTGATAACTCTATTTCAACACAACTGGGTTTTGTGCTGGGTTTGGCCATTCTGTCAACCTGTGGAAAAAGTAGTAAAAGTAGGCTCTGTGCTTAGCAAGGAGCGAAAGGTTGGAAATACAAATATAAACAAAAGGAAAGCCAGTCCCTCCCTGCAGGGAGCTTCCATTCTAATAAAGGAGACTACACATGAATGGAAGATGAAAGGGGAGATTGGGAGATACTTGGCAAGAGGGCATGCTGTGCAAGTGAAAAATGAAGAGAGGCCTGGTCTGAAGGAGAGGTCCTGGGAGCCCTCTGTATTTTAAAATCCTCAGTATTTTATTTGCATTTACAAATAGTATTCTATCTTCCAATATGACTCATAAAAAATGTGTATTTAAAAAAAAGTTAATGTATATGTATACTCAGAAAAAAAGCAATAAAAAAATTTTAAAAGAAGAATGTAAAAAGAAGAAGAAGAAGAAGAAGAAGAAGAAGAAGAAGAAGAAGAAGAAGAAGAAGAAGAAGAAGAAGAAGAAGAAGAAGAAGAAGAAGAAGAAGAAGAAGAAGAAGAAGACTGTAAGCTTCTTGAGGACAAAAAAAAATTTTTTTTATTCTGAGAAGAGGTCCCCAGGCTTTACCAGACTAAATGCCAAAGAGGTCCATGACAAAAAAAGATTGCTCTAGAGAGATAGGGAGCAAAGTCAAACCCCAAAGAAACCTGCCACAGTAACTGGAACCCAATGAGAACGTCCCCAAAGGTGACACTCAATGAGGTCTGGAGGACAGGTGGGCTTCTCCATCTGACTTCCAGCCCCAGGACTGCATCTATGTCAGAAGTCCCCGATATCGACGGGAGCGGTCCAAAGCTGACAGCTATGGATAAGCAGCTCAGTCCAAAAGAAAGAGCCTGAGTCTGCAACTCAGGGGAACTGTATGAGTCCCACCTGGGTGAGGCTGAGGAGCTGGTCCCTGTTCCTTTCAAAGCTTTTTTAAATGAAAGATTACTCATCATCACCATAAGCAACCACAGTTTCCAAGGACCGATAATGAAACAGGCTCCTCCCGGAGAGCAGCAGACTCAGTACACACACGGTAACACTTTTGGGGATTTATTTTGCTTAACTATCCACGTTTCTACCACAAGTTTGGTTTTATTAAATGGGGAAGGGGGTAGAGATGAGAGAGAGAAAAGGCAGCTCTTTCTTTGTGGGGTTTTCACTTAAAAAGCTGGGCCAAGAGACCTCAAAAAGCCCCAGTGTCCCCTTTGTTCTCCTGAGTCTTGTGCATCCCAAGGCTCTGCAGCCTAGCCCCATGTGGGAGTCTGCTTCCTTCCTGCCTTCAGGGAGCTCCCGGTCTGGAGGGGAAGAAAGGCCACATGAACTGAGAGAATAAAACGAGAACATCAGAAGCCTCGCTCGGACCTGAAGGCGCTAACGCACCCCAAAGCCCAGAATGTGGGCATCCGTCCCAAAGGAGAGGGCAGCGAACAGACAAGGAGGAGGGAAGAGACTCCAGGAGAGGGAAGGGGGTGTTGGGTTTTCACAATGAGCTCACCTGGGAATGGAGGCAAAGGGATGGCCCCCTGGCTTGGGACACGAGCATCCCAGCGCTAGCGGAGGTTAATGAGGACCAGCACAGGAAAGATTTTCAAGGTTGATTAGACCAAACTGAAGCTGACCTTGACTTTCACAAGCTCTTTATCTGCCAGAGGAGACAGACAAGGACAGGCTGGCCCTTCTAAGCAAGCTTCCCGGCCTCCCAGGGCCCACACTGCCATTGTTTCGTGCCCTTTCCAAGGATAATTGGCTCCAAGGTCCACACACACACACACACACACACACACACACACACAATGTTAGAAATCTCCACAAACACAAAAAGATACAGACACACAAAACCAGATGCACACACACACAGGTGCACACTTGCACCTACACACATAATAAGGTATAACTACATGCACAAATACACACACACACACACACACACACACACACACACTCCTTCATGCACTATGAGGCGCTCACACAACCAGGTGCACATAACACACCCACAAACACAATGACACCAAGAGGTGCTCAGATCCCTGTGAGCAAGCATGGAGCCGCACTCACGTATAACACACGCGCGGTGCTGATCATCGAGGAGGCAGGTTTCCACGCCTGCAGGCTTGCTTGGACATGCCATCCCAGCTGGGGGTAGGTCCCCTTTTAAAATAAGACTCAACCTCCTCTTTAACCGTTTGTGAGCAGCGCTAGGCCAGCAGCCAGTGCCCAGTGGGTGGGGACTGGCCAGCCTCCTTCAGAGACACACTTGCATTTACTAATGGCAGCATTTTCTGGCTCCAGCCCATGTAAGGAGGGAAGCAAACTTAGATACAGGGCATGGACAATGAGAGTTCTCAGCCCCTGCCTCTCACATCCTAAGCTTCAAAGGGTGATACAGGGAAAAAAAAAAAAAAAAAAAAACTTTAGTCTGTAAGTCCAGAAATCTGGGTACCACTGACTCACGCTGTGGCCCTGGATGGTGATTTTCCCTCTCTCAGCTTCCTACCCGAAGAAGCAGAGTGACTTATAGTGAGACATCCCTCTCTCGAGCTACATGTTCTCACTCCCCCAAAAAGTGGGGTGATGAGGAAATCCTCCTATGCTTTGCTGTAGTCAGACCACATGAGTGCCAACTGGTCAGACATCCTGTCACAGAAAAAAGGAAGACTAGTCTGATAATCTTGCCATGCAAGGATCCGATGGGAAGAGTGAGGGGGGAGATTCTGAAGGAAAAACTCTGGCAGGGGGAGAGGGGACCCAATAGCTGCCTTCAAGTATTAGAAGAGTTTTCCAGAAAAAGGAAGAAGATTCATTCTACTTGGGCCCAGAGGGAAGAATTAAGAGCAAAGGAGGAAGTTACAGGGAACCACATTTCACTGAGGGATCAATTAGAACTCTCCAGAAGAGGAAGGGACCAATTACCTTAGGATATGGCCAGTTTCCCACGTTGTAGTTTTCCAAGGAGCAGCTGGATAAGGGTTTAGAGAATATCCCTGCACAGATAAATGAGATGACCTCTGGGGTCCTCTTCAACTCAACTCAACCAGTCCATCCCCAAGCATTTATTAAGCGCCTGGTTCTGTGCCAGGCACTGTGCTGGCAAAGACAAAACAAGACAGTCCCTGCTCTGAGGGGCTCTATTCTCATTAAGGGAAATAACATACAGACTTGAGTAAATACAAAAAACACACAAAGTAAATATAAAGTGATTTGGGGAAGGAGAAGTCACCAGGAAGTAGCTGGGGAAAGGAAAGAAAGTGATGACCCAGGAGTGGAGCTTTATAGGTCCAGCATTCTACCCACTGTGCCATCTAATGTTCCCCCTGCTTGAAGGCAGCTTGTGAAGAGGCTTTAAATGGCAAAGAGAGAAATTTGTGAACAATTCTAGAGGCAAAAAAGTTGCTTCTTAAGTAGGGGAATGAAAAGAACAGACTGTGTTTTAGGCATATTTATTGGCTCCTACAGGAAAGGGAAGAGTCTGGAGGCAGGAGGTCAATGAGGAGACTCTCTGTCAAACCCGAAATCCCTCCACAATACAATATTGATTTTGCACATTCCCTCTCTCCATCATAGTCAATCAATTAAGAACGAAGTACCCAGTGGGAAGGGGATCCAAGGGATTCAAGGAAGTAGAATTCTCTAGCCCTGAGCAGCTTAAACTACAATCAGAGGGACACATTCCCCAAACTCCTTCTTCTGAAATATCACCAGCTCAGGGCAGCGCACAGTTAAGTCAGAGAGAAAAGATCCAAGTTCTAACTTCAAGGAACTCTTAATCTGAGAGAGCCTAAGATGGAACAGACCCTGCCATCCAGGCAACTCAACTGACTTATCAGCTACTGTGGTCACGGCAACATCTTACGTCCTGAAACTACACAGATAAAAAATAAATAAGCCAACCGGTCCCTGACGGCAAGAAACCTCCCTTCTGCTTACCAAGGAGATACTGTTACTCCACATAGTCTGGCTGACGGAGCTCCCCAAGTACAGCCCAAAGCACGGTAAAATGTAACAGAAATGTCTTACACAATAAATAAAAATATAATACAAAATAGATAATGTTCATTTGTGGTTTTCTAAGTCAATGTGCAGCCCAAAGGGCTTTACTTTTATTTGAATTTGACACTAGTGTTGTATGATTTGTAGACAATAAGTAGAGTAGGAAGAACATGGGCAGCAAAGATCAATCAAAGATGAATAAAAATTTTGTGCACCTTGCCTTCCCACCCTCCCTCACCTCCCACCCCCAAGGAAGGGAGGAAGCAGTTGAGATGAGGTAACACAAATGGAGAGCAGACTCAGTTGGCAAGATGGCCGGATTTCTTGCATCTACTGAGGTTGGAAGAGGTGGTCAAGCTTTTTTTTTTTTTTTTTTTTTTTTTGTATATGTGATGTTGTTCATCCTTTGTTTTTGAAGTCATGGATGGGCATCTTGACTTTCGAGTCCATTGGATTTAAGTGAAGCAGAATTGCCCAAAGTTGGAAATCTCCCTTTTTTTCTAATCAATGAAATCCAGCAGCAAGACAAAAGTCAGGGCCATTGGGGATGAGCCACTGGGGATGATCTTAATATCTTCAACGTCTCACCAAGCTCTAAACGCTCCAAAGCATTTGCTTCAGTCACCTTTGCGGTCATTGGAAAAAAATTGTTCTCATCTGCCCATTCGGCTAGGAAAGTCTTTATGTGCTTGGGGGTTGTCATCCCTCTAACTCACCCAAAAGTTTGAGGCCTGTCAACTATCCTCCACCTGGTGCAGCCTGTCTGCCAACATGGTTTACCTGTGCGTGCTACAGCTGGAGCCACAGGTGAGAGCTGGGTGAGTCAGAGAGACATCAGTATCACCAGTCCTCAATGGCAGGGCTTGTACTTAGAGAGAGATTGGGAGCTAGACTTTGAAATCCTTGAGGACGAAAAGAGAGTAACCTAGAGGAGAGAGAGCTCACAATCTGAGTCTGGAGAAGTGGGGCAGGGGGGAAAAGATACAGAGAGGAACAGACCTGAGCCCTTCCATCACTGAAGATGTCCTGGGGGGAGAGGGGAAAGGAGAGAGAGAAGGGGGAGGGAGGAAGGAAGTGAGAGGAGGGAGGGAGGAGAGGAGGGAAGGAGAGAGAGACAGAGACAGAGAATCAGAGACAGAAACAGAGAGGAACAGAGACAGAGAGAGAAAACAAACATGTTTGGGGCTTCTTTTTTCTCAGGATGCAAAGCCATGGGGAAACACTGGACCATAAAACCTTTGGTGCATAGCTGTGCGTGCCCAGTGCAGACTCACTCAGGAAGGGCTTCGGGGCTCCCAATTGACCTCTGAGCCGCTCCAGTGCCAAAGCCAAGTTCAGAACCATGGCCCCTTTTGGGGGGGGGAATAGAAATGGGGCAAGAAAGGGGTAAATGCCAGCTCTCCTGATGTAAGCAGTGTCTTTGCTCTCAAAGAAGCATTTGGAGTAGACTTGTTTGTCTGACCTAGAGCTTGCCTCAGCCATATTTAAAACTGAGGAAACACATTCAATGCTCTACCTCCACAGCAGATTTTATTGCTTGTTGTGGGGGAAGAGAGCAATTTGAGAGGGCAACTGAGAGGGGAGGAAAGGGACATAGAAGAAGACAGAAAACAGGTGGCTGGAGAGGCAGAGAGAAGCAGAGATAATAGAGAGGAAGAAAAGAGGGATTGAGGAAGAGCAAAAGGGGAAATGGAAGAGTTAAGAAAGACAGAGAAGGGACAGGAATCAGAGAAAAAGAAGGACAATGAAGATGGAGAGACAAGGAAGAGGAAAAGTTGGAAAACAGAAGAGGGAAGAGGCAAAGAATGGAACAAGATGCAGCTAGAACAAAATGAGGCAGGAGAAACTGGAGAGGAGAAAAAAAAAACAGAACAATTTAACCTGATAAATATTTATTAGCTCCTTAATAAGTGAAGAAGTGAGAAAAATAGAAAAGTCAGAGGGTGGGAGAGAGGAAGAAAGAATTTCGCAACTTTCAAATAATATATAAATGTGAATCATTTTATTATCATTGAGGGGAGACAGTTGCTGGATACAATTGACGCTAGTGAATTTGACAAAGAAATATAGAGATAGATGGAGAGGGAGAAAGTGAATTTGGAACTGAACAAGAAAGAATTTTTAAAATCTGCTTTTAAAAAAGATAAAAAAAATAAGGAGAATAAGAAAGAAGGGAGGATTCGGAAGACAAGAAAAGAGGGAAGAATAAAAGGAGAAAAAGAAGAGAGGGAATTGGGAGAGAGAGGAGGAAGAAAGATGCCTGGCAGAGGAAAAAAGGGAGCCCAGCTGGAACAATGTTGTCAAGAGGCAGGTAAGAGGTGAAGGAGGATGAGGAAGGGGAGGGGCAGGAGTTGGGAGCCTTCCAGCTGGGGCAAAGAAGCTTAACATCCTCTTCATTGGAGACCTCACAGCAAACAAGGAGGGAAACATGGGGGGAGGGCGGCTGGAAGTGGGGAGGGGGTGCAGACAACAGCTGGCAGGAATAAAGGGCCAAGTCATTCATTCCCCACTAAGCAAAGGCAGTGTCTGACGGCTTCTGCACAAAGCACATTTTTTAAAGATTAAATGACAGAAAACGTGTTCCTTGGCCCAACAGAGAATTTCATGGCACCATTACTAAGGCTGGCCAGCCATCCGGAGTCTCAACAAGGTCCTGAGACACCCCACTCGAGGCTGGCTCGGCTGGCTCGGACTCATGTGGGAAAAGATGGCCCTGGAAATCTGTCTGGGTCTCGGGTGAGAGCTCCTTCCGTCCCTCCAGGAGACCCAAAGACACTTGGTTCTTGAGAGACAGGCTGAGCCTGGGCCTGTTCCGGGCCTCCCATAAAACAGGTGTGCCTTCTCTCCTATAACATGTGAAAACCTTCCCTTACAAAGGGATAAAATCAGGGCGTGGGGGGAATTACTCACATTACAAGGGCATTCTTTGCTTTAGTATCTTCATTACTGTTATTATTATTAACTCACACTTTTACAACACTTGAAGGGTTTACAAAGTGCTTTCCTGAGGGGCACGGGGGAGGAGTAGAGCTAATGTTAATATCCATGTTTTGCAGATGGGGAAACCAAGGTTCGGAGCCTGGGTTAAATAACTAGGCTGAACCAAGATGCAAACCCACTTCTCTTCATGCCCAAGGTGCATCCCTAGCTGTTCATAGAAATGATTGACTCTAGAGGAAAGAGACACTTCAAACAAGAGCGAAAACATCTCAGCCAAGGAAGCAGCCAATCAAAGTGAAGAGAGAGAGTGGACAAAGACCATTCATTCCATTCACACAAAAATGTCCAAGAGCACACACGCTGCTGTGTGAACTAAAGTCCACCTTGTCAGCAACTACTTAGGCTGATGTGGACCAGGATTAAAGCTTTTCTTCTAGATCTCTGAAGTTCCTTGAATTATGGGGTCTGATAGTAAATATTTAACAATCATCTCTCAAAAAAAAAATTATACCCAAGACACATTTTAAAAGTTTAGTTTGCATTATCAACGTTTTCTCTATCACATTCTTAATCTAAACAATCAACCTAACAATAAAACAAGCCCTGGTTTGCAGGAATGAGAAGTTAAGTGATACAATCAAAAAATATCAGAGGCAGGATTTGAACTCGGGATCTTCCTAACTTTGAGACTGGATCTCTGTTCCAAGATGCCATATGGCATATGACCATTACTCCTGGCAGACGACAAGCTCCATGAAGGCAGGAATGGATTATAGATTTAGAACTGGAGGGAACCTAGTCCATTCCCATTTTAGAGGTAAGAAATCTGAGACCTCAGCAGGAAATAGCAGAGAAATAAACCTCGGTCCTCACTCTAAAGCCCTTCTATTGTACCTAACCTTAAATGGCTTCCCTAAACTCCATGTCCCCCAGCAGCACGCACACAGCAGGCATTTCATCAATGTTTGTTGATATATGTTATAGAGGAGATTCCTACCCCCAGTATGTGCTGGGCTCCGTGCCATGAGAGGGCTATTCCCATCCTGGGATCTGTGGGTCTGTCAGGGCCAGACTAGGGCGTTCTAGCTGCCAGGAGAAGAGCTGGAGATTGGGGGGGGGTGACCAGGGGAGGAAGGAGCTGGGGGGCAGGAATGAGCACGGCTTGGGAGTCCCCTCCGGCTCCACCCCTCCCCTCTACACTCAGGCCCTCGAAAACACCACTCCCTGCTGCAATGGACTAATCTTTCCTCATCTCACTAAAACAACACAGACTGTCTGTCTCCAGGGATGCCTGTCACCGGATACAGGGGCGGAATCCATCATTCCTAAAGCTCGGAAACGTAGCTCACACATGTCAGGCGCCCGGCTTTTGTTTTCTCGCTCTAGATTTCTTTTTCTTTCTCCTCCAAAATGCAGCCATGAAGCCCAGACTCTTTCTCCTTGGCTACTGGATTTCCTTAGATGGCCCAGAGAACAGGTCAACTGAACTGAGGATCAGAGGTCTCGAAGCTTAGCCCTGGACAGAAGGAGGCCTTGCCTAGACTTCCTGAGTGAGATGGCCCAATATTTTCCTCCTGGGAGCCGAGTTCAGCCAAGATCTAAAAAAAAGAAATCTCCTGTCTAACCAATACAAGTCCACTCCCCCAGCCAGCCCTCCCCACTAGGGGAATTTCTGGGAACGCTCTTTCTAAAGAAGTTGGACTGTATCTGTAGAGATAAAGGATATGTGACCAGGGGTCAGAGGCCTAGGTTCCAGCCCCAGTTCAGACACTAGTGTGATACTTTGGAAGTCCGGTCTCCTCATATGTAACATGGGGATAATAACCTCAGGTCCTCAGACCTATTCTCAGCACTAGGGGCAGGTCCTGCTTATCCTATCCCCATCAGCCTCATGGCTGGGCCAAATTTTGTTCTTGCTCATATCCCCGCCCCTCTGCCAGAATTCTCTCCTTACCTTCCTCTTCCCTCCTATACAACTGCTGCCTATTAATCAATCAACAAACACTTATCAGATGCCAACTCTGTACCAGGAACAGTGCTAGAAGCATTTGCCCTCCAAGAAGGAGTTTCCATTCTTTTGTTGTTTTTTTTTGGAGGGGGGAGAGAACAACAACATGTGGACCTATAAGTATCTATGAAATATCTGAGTCAAAGCAAAGCCTTCACCTTTAAGGACCACTTCAAGCCCTAGCCTCCTCCGGGAAGCCTTCTCTGCCTTTTCCACTGGACCACAAAGGCCTCTTCCTTCTCCCAGTCCCTACAGCTCAGGCTCTGTGGATTACTAAAACTCTCTTCCACAAGCTAATTTTTTTCTCTCCAATCAGACTGTGGATTTCCGGAGAAAGGCCTTTTGCTCTCATTGCAATACAGCCAAGCACAAGAACTAGAGGCAAGGAGAGCGGAATCACAACAATCACCGGCTCAGTGCTAACTGGGGGAGGGGAGCACAGGAATTCAGGATGGGCACACAACCAGAAAATAATCTTTGGGGATCCGAAACCTCCTCCCCCACCCCAAAACCCTGAGTAAGCACAGAATCTGAAGAGAGAAGAAACTTAGTCTCAGCACTTATGTTTTTCTAATATTTTGGTAAATGTATTTCTATATATGATTATATAATATATAGTTTATTATATATACTATTACATTAAACATGTGTGTATATTATTTTTACACACACATAAATGTGTATATATATGTATATACTTAAATATAATTGACAAAAGTATGCATTTCATTTTCTTTAAAACATTTATTTAGATAAAGGGCCTATCTAGAGGAGAGGAAAGAGCCCATGATACAAATAAAAAACTGCTCCAGTCCAACTCAATCAATCCCCGAAGGGGATGCAGAAATCTGAAATGACTTACTCAGGAGCACGCACAACTAATGATGGGTAAAAAGCTGGCGCTCCAAATTCATACACTCTTCCACTGTGGCACATGGCAAATGATGCCAGGCGGCCCAGGCAATGCCCCTCAGAGAGGGAAGGGCTGACCTGAAGCTCAAGCTCAGGGTAAGAGAAGGATTTTTATTTATTTACTTATTGCAGAGGTAGATTAAATCAAAGAGGTGTCTGCTGTTGCCTGAGGCCTTTCTCCTAAATCTCTCCGCTTGGCTGCTTTGGGTTTTTCCCAGTAATCCTTAAGCCTTCACTCTAATTGCATCCAATCTTTACAGCAATTCTCAGGTTTTGTCTTGTAACACCCCCCAGCTGTCACTCAGCCATGGGGAAGAAGAGCTTTTTAGAGGCAGAGTGGTGCAGGTGGGGTTTGGAATTGTCACTGGACAGAGAAAGGTTAAAAGCCTTGTTCTTGCAAAGGGAGGGCCTGCCCTGTGCCAGGGACACCTGGGAAATTCATTAGTCTGTTACTTCCTTTTCAGCTAAAAAAAAAAAAAAAAAGAATTTCAAGAACAGATTCCCACACACTTCATTCCCCACACCAACATCCTGGGCCTGGCTTAGGGGAGTTTGTGGAGTAGAAAGGACCTTGGCCTGGTAACCAAGAGACCCGGGTGCTAATCTCAACTCTATCACTGACTAACTCTGTGACAATTCTCTCTGAGCCTCATTTTCCCCATCTGTAAAGTGAAGAAGCCAAAGTTTTGTCAAGCTCTAAAATTCCATCCCTAACCCCAACCCGCTCCACAAGGACCACAGAGAGGAAATTTTGTAAAAGGAAGAAGGAGAAAAAAATAACCATTTATATAGTGACAGGAACTGTGCTGAGCTTTTACAAACATCATTTCATTTGATCCCTACTATAACAAAAAATAAGAGTAGCTGCTAGGATCATTTACAGTTGGAGAAACTGAGACAAATTATGTGACTTGCCAAGGGTCAAACAGCTAATAGGTGTCTGAAGTTGTATTTGAACAGTCAGGGTTAAAATAAAGCAACAGAAATGAAGCATCAGGGTCCTGGCCTAGGGGGGAAGCCAGGCTTCAAATCTCAGCTCACCATGTGTGTAACTTAGGATGAAATCCTGGTCCTCTCCCTGAGCCTCAGTTTCCCCATCTGTAAAGTCTAGCAGCGGAACCTAAACAACTTTCTAAGTTCTAAGGCATTTTCCAGTTCTGACTTCTATGTTCTAAGGCCGCTTCGGACTCTGACATTCATCCTGTGTGTCTGCACTAATGTCCCTCCCAGCTTGAATTTTCTATGTTGTAAGGCCCCTTTGGGCTCTGACATCCTATGTTCTGTGTTCTAAGGCCCCTCTGGGCTCTGACATCCTATGTTCTGTGTTCTAAGGCCCCTTTGGGCTCTGACATCCTATGTTCTGTGTTCTAAGGCCCCTCTGGGCTCTGACATCCTATGTTCTGTGTTCTAAGGCCCCTCTGGGCTCTGACATCCTATGTTCTGTGTTCTAAGGCCCCTTTGGGCTCTGACATCCTATGTTCTGTGTTCTAAGGCCCCTTTGGGCTCTGACATCCTATGTTCTGTGTTCTAAGGCCCCTTTGGGCTCTGACATCCTATGTTCTATGTTGTAAGGCCCCTCTGGGCTCTGACATCCTAAGTTCTATGTTCTAAGGCCCCTTTGGGCTCTGACATCCTAAGTTCTATGTTCTAAGGCCCCTTTGGGCTCTGACATCCTATGTTCTGTGTTCTAAGGCCCCTTTGGGCTCAGACATCCTATGTTCTATGTTCTAAGGCCCCTTTGGGCTCTGACATCCTATGTTCTGTGTTCTAAGGCCCCTCTGGGCTCTGACATCCTATGTTCTGTGTTCTAAGGCCCCTCTGGGCTCTGACATCCTATGTTCTGTGTTCTAAGGCCCCTCTGGGCTCTGACATCCTATGTTCTGTGTTCTAAGGCCCCTTTGGGCTCAGACATCCTATGTTCTATGTTCTAAGGCCCCTTTGGGCTCTGACATCCTATGTTCTGTGTTCTAAGGCCCCTCTGGGCTCTGACATCCTATGTTCTGTGTTCTAAGGCCCCTTTGGGCTCTGACATCCTATGTTCTGTGTTCTAAGGCCCCTCTGGGCTCTGACATCCTATGTTCTGTGTTCTAAGGCCCCTCTGGGCTCTGACATCCTATGTTCTGTGTTCTAAGGCCCCTTTGGGCTCTGACATCCTATGTTCTGTGTTCTAAGGCCCCTTTGGGCTCTGACATCCTATGTTCTGTGTTCTAAGGCCCCTTTGGGCTCAGACATCCTATGTTCTGTGTTCTAAGGCCCCTCTGGGCTCTGACATCCTATGTTCTGTGTTCTAAGGCCCCTCTGGGCTCTGACATCCTATGTTCTGTGTTCTAAGGCCCCTTTGGGCTCAGACATCCTATGTTCTATGTTCTAAGGCCCCTTTGGGCTCTGACATCCTATGTTCTGTGTTCTAAGGCCCCTTTGGGCTCAGACATCCTATGTTCTATGTTCTAAGGCCCCTTTGGGCTCTGACATCCTATGTTCTGTGTTCTAAGGCCCCTCTGGGCTCTGACATCCTATGTTCTGTGTTCTAAGACCCCTTTGGGCTCAGACACTCTGGGCTCTGTGATATGGCATTATTCTAAATTGTATGCAATGGATAAAAGGATGATTACACCTGGGATAGGAGAGGGCCTTCACCGGCCCTTGGGCTCTCTGTAAGGAATGGACTATCCCAAGCCAGGCTGGTTATCTCCTCTGAAACTCACAGTCTTGGAAAGCTGCCCTGGGCACCAAGAGGTGCCCGCTTTACCCAAAGGTAAGGTCACACAGCCGCTCTGAGTCAGAGGCTCATCTGAGCAGCCACATGTTCCTGGCTCCAGGGTTAGGCCCCCACACTGTGGCTGGGCGGGAGAGAGGGAGCATTGTCCCGGATCTCCTACCCTCCATTCCTCAGCCTCCTACATAGTCCTACACCTCAGAGCAGGCTAGCCTCCCCCTCCCAGCCCTCAGGTAGCAGGAGTTACACGGTGATAAAACACCTCTGTCTGACACTAATTGAAGAGAAGGAAATGGAAGGAAAAGGGGGGCGGGGAGAGGAGGGCAGCTCAAGGTTCACTTTTCAACATCTCATTTGTAACCGAGGCTGATGGAGGCAACAGCTGGAGAAGGGGTCTGGCTGCCATGGGCGAGACCAGGAGGCCCTTCTGGACAGGACATGAAGGACCCTCTCATTTGAAAGAAAGGGGGATCCCAGATCCTGGACTCTTCCCAGCCTCCTCACAAACATTCCCAGCATAAATCTCACCCCCAAGCCAAACCTCAAGAGGAGCTGGAAGGGACTTTGCAAAACAACTTGCACAGTCTTCCTTCTAAGAAAAAGGGAAACTGAGTCCCAGTTTTATTAGCGGTAACAAAGCCAATTCGGGTGTGGGAACTAAGTCTCTTATTTCCCACTTCTGGGTTGAATTACATTATGCTCCTCCACTACTTGTGCAAGTTTTCCTGGTTATAAAAATAGAGGGGCAAACCTGCCGAGCGTTCCTCACGCCAAGGCCATGGGGTAGAGGGCAGGATGCAGAAGGATCCAACATCCTCCAATGAGGTGGTCATGGAGTAGAGTCTCTGTGTCCTTGAGGGAAGGAGGATGACCAAGAGCCTGGCCTCGGAGCACAGGAAAACAAGGGAAGCCCCCATCCCTGGCCTCTGCTTGGAGAAAGACAGCGCAGGAACAGAAAGCAAGGCAGGGAAGGGAAACATGGGGTCTGGAGCTAGGGGGGATGAGCTCATTTGGGTCCAAAGACGAACTCAAGTATTTCCAAAGAATCAGATTCTGAAACAAATCGCTGGGTTTTAGTTTCCACATCTGTAAAATGGGTATGGCGGCAGTACTTATACGCCACAAGATGAATGGGAAGAAGGCATTCTGCAAACCTGAAATTGTTCGTTTAGCACTCCTAAGATTCCTAGAGAAGGTAGGAGGTGAGCTGAGCCCTTCAGGAGGAGGCAGCTTTGGAGAGGGGAAGATGGTGGCGGGACCCCAACTTCTGCAGCTGATGAAGGAAACCCGGCCGGCTATTTGGGAGGAGTAAGAAACGAGATTGGAGGATTCTAGATTTCCCGTTCACTTTTACGGAAGAGAACGGAGGCCCAGAGATGCTGAGGAACTTAGCCAATGAAGGCCATACAAAAGGCAGAATTGAGATTTGAAGCCGGATCCCTTCCACTGAGCATCAGTTTGCCTCAAATGCCAAGTCACGGGACTGAAAGCAGGAATGGATGGCATTTATAGAACCAAAGCTTCCCTCGATACCTCAGCCAGTCACGTTTTTCTTGCCGTCAGGGCCATTGCAGGTTCCCTGCATGGAACCAGATGCATAATGAAATTTCTCCTTGGGCCAAGAGCCCAGAGCCCAGATAGAGGGTATAGCGTCTCCTGACCCTCCCCCCCCCACAACCCTCCTTCCCCACTCTTGTGTGTCTGCAACCAGGTGCAAGATATCTTCGCTGACCAGCCTGCCTGCAGCCCTGGTCCCTCCCATCTCCCCCCATTAATCTTAAAACCTGGATTTTTATAAATGAGAAGAGGTGACATATAACAATAAACAATTAGAGCTGTTCAAATGGGAGCCCTCTTTGAAAAAAGAAAAAGAAGGGAACAAGCATGAATTAAACACCTACTCTCTGCAAAAATCTCTCTCCACTTTGGACCAAGCTGGTGGTATAGGCCCGTGCAGCCCTGTTTTTATGCCTATAATCAAAGGCCAGATTCAAATCCTGGTTCTGACACAATATGGCTGTGTGATTCTGGGCAAGTCACTTAATCTGCCTCTCAGTGGGCAATTGTCTAAAACTCTTAAGTTGCAGAGAGGATGGCAACCTGTGTTGGTGGAGGGAATTCCTCCATCTGGGAGTTCATTATTCCGATGAAATCATACCTCTCCCAGACTATCAGAGGATCATACAATAAATTTGTCTGTTATTACTGCTCTCTAAGAATGATTTTTGTTGAGAAAAAAGGCCTTTAAGTAAATCAAATTCTTTGCGTGGGATGGTCAGCTCCTAGAACTGGTCCATCAGCACATGTCGTGGCAGTTCACTGCAGATGGGCAATGATCTGGGCCCAGGATGGAGGAGGAGGAAGTAGGCAGTATTCCCTTTCAAAAATTATATGGTACTTTTAATGACCCCAAGCTCCTCTCTGCAACACAGATACATCATTTTAAACCCAATATTCTCCCAGTGACGACAGAGGAGCGCGCCCACACACTCCACTACTGCCCACACTGGCTACGGATCTGGAGAAAGGCTCCCAGGGCCACTGGGTATCCTCCCCAAGGGCTTGGGCAGCCCTTGTCTACTCCATCTTGCCAGTTACTAACAAAGACATGTTGCATTGAACCAAATGATTCATAAAATGAGTCAAATGGTATGGGAAACAGACAGCAGAAGGAAGGCTTCTTAAAAAATGAATATAACAACGAAGAAAATGAAGAGCTCAGAGAAATAGGAGAAAATCTATCAGAGTAGATGCAAAATAAACAGTAGATGAAATAAACAGAATCAGGAACATAATATACAAGGGTCTAAACAATGTAAATGGAAAAATTGCATAATTATAACAGCAAAGCTTAGCCCTGGAGAGAGGAAATACACCTCGTTCCCCCCACCTCTTTGCAGAGGAAAAGGACAATGGATAAAGAATATTGAAGATACTGTCAGACATAGTAGATATATTGGTTCGTGCTAAATAAGCTTTGTTTTAATCTTTAATAACAGGGATGGCTCACTATGTAGGGAAGAAAGATATCTTTGAAAATTAAGGCAATATAAAAAACAAAAAAATGACAATTTTTTTTTTAAATGACCTGATTTCACATGTAAAATTGATATGTGGCTTGCCTTTTCAGTGGGTGGAGAAGGGGCTGAAGGAAGGGAAAAATTTTGGAACTCAATTTTTTAAAAAATATCATTAAATATAAATATTTTTAAAAGATGGATGACCAAGAAAGCTTCTATCTTCCCTAGTTTTCCAAGGAAGCATGGCACAGAAAGAATACTCGCTTTGGAATGAAGGGAACCTGTCTTGTAAATCAGAGGATGCTGTATCAATGGAGAAAGGATCCAATCCTGGAATCCCCATCCTACCAGTGCCCTATATTCCTCTTCACCAATTCAGAGCTTCCCCAGAGCCCCATATCCAGGGCCTTTCCAAAATCTTGCCTAACACTTTATGTCATCACCGACCTTGGCTCGGCTGAGGGATGGTTACCCCCAGTTGTTCCAAATGTCTTTATGGGGCAGAGGTTATAACCTTGCTACAGATGAGTCCGCTGAGCCTCGGGGAGATGCCATGACAGGCCCAACAGAGCCGATTCCAAACTAAGGCTCCTTCCACTTGACCTAACCCAGCAGGGGTGGGTCACACAGTCCCTCCCGGCCCGATCCATGCTCTCCTAGAGCCCCGACCGGTGTGGTTGAGTCCAGGACATAGCAGGGGAGGCAAGAAAAGTCTGGTTTCCTCTTTGACCAGAACCTTAACAGGAGATGGGCTCTGCCAGTCCTGGCTCGTTAGGAGGAATGACCATCCACACTTGGGTCAGGAAAGCCAGGTAAGGATCCTGTCTTTGTGACTTGATAGCTTTATCAATTATGTATAAATTAATAAATTCATTCATTTAAATAAAATAAATTAATAATAATTTATCAGTTATTAAGAAGGTCTGGGAGAACACGGTTTCCTCATGTTTAAACCCAAAGGGCTGGACCAGATGGTCTCCAAGCTCCCCATCAGTCTAAACACTTGGATTCTATGTACTGCTTCTGTTACTTAGCCTGGTAATTAGACTAACAGTACTAAGAAGGCTTGCAAGCTCAGGGCAGAGGAAAAAGCTCTGGGCTAAAAACTTCCGCCCAGAACAATGCCCCTGGCCGGGCTGGCTCTGTTTCAACCTCCTTCTGCCACCCCTGCCCCATGTTGTACTTTGCTCCAATCTGTTTTTTAGACATTCCCCAAGAAACAAAACAAAATGGAGCACTCAAACCCCCTTCTCCCTCCCAGCCCCCACCGCTGGTCCCTTCCCAGCCGCCCCCCTCTCCCTTCCAGCCCATGGCTCCTCCAGGCCGGGCTCCATAACTGGGGCATTGTTCTCCCCCAGGGCCCGGACTGGAAACACCCTGAACACCCTGACTAGGGGAAAAGGGGAGGGGGGGGCAGTGTTCACAATGTGTCTTGTTTTAAAAACAGTAAATTATGTTAATTCATTTCCTCTGGCCAAGCATGGTGATAAACTGGGGGGGAAGCAGAAAGGATAAGTAAACATCCGTCAATCATTTAGGGGGACAGGCGGGAGGGGGAGAAAAGCTGGAGCCCCTGTGAGCTGCGAGCTCCCTCTCTTTCTCTCACACACACATTCCTCCCTCCCCTGCCAGGGTGTCCAGAGCCCGGGCAGGCCGAGCCACCTCCCTGAGCAAGGCCCAGGAGAGCCAGCAGGCCGCCCAGCCTCAGGGCTCTCCCGGCATGTGACCCCCCATGACACTGGCCTGGGCCTGGAGCCAATTGGAATCCTGTAATTTTCTGCAAGGGAAAAATCATTTTTGCTTAAGCTGTCCCACAAGCAGGGGCTTCAGAATCCCCTCTGGCACCGTTCAGAAGTCTTTGGGCACTGTCCTAAGTAGAGACTTCCCTAACCCCAAATTTATTCAAATTATCTTCAAGGCGGCTAGAAGGCAAATCCCTTGGAAGTCCCCGCTGAAAGCTTCCTGGATTTATGGGATCTTCTAAGATAAAATAAAAATTAGATTCTAACCCCACTTGGCTAGTCTCTAGTCTTCAAAAAGGAACATTTGCTCTCTTCTCTCAGGTAAAGAAAGCGGTTTGGACTAAGTTTGGGGACCCTCGTTCTGCACATTTCCCTCCTTAGGTCTCAGTTTCCCCAACTGTAAAATATAAGGATTAAACTTAGTGAAAGCCCCTCCCGGCTCTGATACAATATGTGAATTCTATAAGATAAGAAGATAATAATCATACCTCGTATGGTAGAAGTCCCTTTGAAATTTCCAGTGTTTTTACATTTCTCTTATTAGATCAAACTTCAAAATACAGCTGGAGATCAAAGGGGTCCAGGAGGCCTGTCCCTCTCCCTGTGGCTGAAGGAGGTAGGTGACTGAAGGATAGATATAAAAAATTTCCCTTCTGCCCCTGCCTTACTGAAAGCACTGCTTCCAAAAATCTGTACAGTGGGATAATATGAAGCATAATAGTAACTCCCAAGTCTATCATCTGGTATTTATCAGGGACTTTTCTCAAACAATATTTTTTTTTTTTTCATTTAGATCTGTGACTTCAGGGCAATAGGGAACTCCCTAGGAAAAAGCTCCCTTCTCTAATGCAGATAGCTGCCTGAAAAGGTTTGTTTTGTCTTACTACAAGAAATTCCCTAACAAAAAAAAAATTAAACAAGCATTTATTAAAAGCACCCACTATGTGGTAAGTCACTTAACCCCAATTGCCTCGGGGGAAAAAGCACTACTATGCACAAGGCCAGGTGCTAGGAAGCTTGGATTTTATCCTAGAGGTAATAGGGAGCCATTGGAGGTTTTTGAGCAGGAGAATAATACAGATCCAGCCTCAGAAAGATTATTTTGGCAAATATATGGAGAAGAAACCCAAAGAACCCAAAGAACCTGTGCCTCATCTTGAGAAGAACTAAAACATGAGAAAGCTTCTCATTTCAGTCCTAATCCTGAAAAAGAGGGCAAGACCGGGCCTGGAGGCCAGAGCAGTCTCCACTGGATCTCTGGTTGTCCAATCAAGCCCTTCCCAATGTCCCCACGGGCCCTAGAAAACACCCCATCCAATCTACAAGCCTAAACACCAGGCCCCCAAATCCAGGAGGAGACCGAAGGGGGAGGGAGGAAGAATGGTCACAGACAAAGAGCTGGACAAGCAAAGGAGCCACTTGGTTCAGGAAGGAACTGGTCTTACTAGTAAAACAAGTAATTGCCTCAGAAACCATGACCTGGTTATCGAAAGGGGGAAAGCCAAGGCTGTCTCTGTCAGTCTGTCTGACAGTCTGGGACTAGGAGGAAGAAAGATCAAATCCCCCAAAAAGGAGTATTCATTCAACAAATATTGACCGAAATCCTAATTACTTGCAAGTTTTAATATCAATGGCACAGAGAGCTATAAGCCTTCAATGTCCTCCTCCATCCTCCCTCACAAGATAAATCCCCCCTTTCTCCCTCATCCCATCCCTAGGAAGTTTTCCTTGGATCCCCACTCTCTCCCTCCTCCAAACTCTTCCTGCACTGGGAGTCTAATCAGCCTAGACTGGACCTCCTACATTACTGAGATCAAGGCCATCCAACCCGAGCTTCCTCATCCCTCCTTCCCCCACGGCTCAAAAGTTCTCAAAGGTTTATGGCCATCATCCCTTCCTCCCCTCCAGTCCCAGAAGTACTTCTCCCGCTGATCCAGACCAAGATCCACTCCTCTTGTACCCTCGAGGTATCCTGGGGCTAGTACATCATTCAAGAGTCTGAAGTTAAACTTTCAAGTGTGAGCATTTCTATCTCAGAAACTGTCAAAAGACTACAAATCAGGGCTTGACTTGCTGTTTAGCTGTTTGTGTAGACTTAAGAACGTTATGGAGAAATTGTGAATACAGAAATTGCTTTGTCAGAGAGCACACCCCTTGTCTTCATCCCATCAAGTCTCTGAATGGATCTTCATCCAATTCACTTCTTTCCCAGCTGCTTAAAAACATTCACCCTCCCTCGATTCTTCTTTTTTTTTCTTTTGTGATTTACCAGGGTCACACAACTAGTGAATAGATTCCAAGGTTGAAGCTCTGTCTGCTTAACTGTCCACCCTCCTTTAACTATAAAAACAGATTTTCCATGGACGGTCGTTCTCCTGGGCCATCCTACTTTGCTCCAAGGACACCAGACCTTAGGTCAGTTGTTCCCCTTGACCTCTCTATATTATGTGATGCTAGTAATAATTTTTTCTCCTAAAATATGCTCTTTTCCTACTCAATTGCCTTGACGCTGCTCCTCCTTCTTAGAACCTAAGCTCCACAAGGACAAGAAAAATCCCTGAAAGCAGAAAATAAATACCAAAGACTCAGACAACTAAGTCAGAATTCACGGCCCACCAGGTATGGCAACAGAATTTTCCTTTGTCTTATTAACAAAGACAAAAAGTTATTAAAATAAGTTAAGTACAAAGTAGGGAAGATCATGGATGAGAAGCCCAAGCTTAAGAGAACAATTTTTTTTCAGACATGATTACCCGCATCTATCTGTCACCAGCAATCATCAGGTTATTGCAAGTGATCTTTCTCCACTCAGGAAAGCAAAATCTCTAACAGAAAACAGCTTGTTAAATTAAACATGTTAAATCAGAAACTTGCTTTCTTAGGGCTCGAAGGGACATGACAGATCAAGCCCAACACCTTCTTTTTACGGATCAGACTGAAAGGGGGAAAAACAGGGAAGTGACTTATCCAGGGTCACAGAGCAAGTCAGTGCCTGTCAGAATTGGAAGCCGAGTCTCCTGCCTCCCAGACTTTCCAGTAGACTGGATCACAATGGAAAGTACTTAAAGCGGAAATTCGCTTTTAAAATCCTGTCACTAAGCCTTCTCATTCATTTAACATAGCCTCTAGGAGAAAAGCTGTGAAAAACATATCTCCTTACATCACAGAGCAGGGAGACCATGGGCATGAAATGATATAAAGATGACAGATGTGGTCTACATGTTGGTTTTATTGAACTTGTGTTTCTTCCCTTTTCTTTTAAATCTTTGTTACAAAAGAAAGCTTGCTGGACAAGGCAAAAAAGGAAATATTTGGGAATAAAGGGGATATCAAAACAAAAAACAATTAACCTAACTTTCACAAATACCCCCCAAATAGTAGGATCTTCCTCCACCTTCAAGTACCCCACACACTAAATCAGAGTAGAATCCATTCTAGTTAAATAAAAGGATATAGTCTGGACTGGGAGACCTGGATTAAATCCCTGCCTCTGCCTCCTTGTGGGACCCTCAATGATCATTTCTCCTCTCAAGCCTCAGTTTCCTTATCTGAAAAAGCAAGACAGTGAAGTGGAGTAGTCCGAGGACCCTCCCAGTTCAAAGTCTCTGATCCTGAAATACTTGAATTCACCCAACCAAATACATATTTATGAAGTAATTACTAGGGGCCAAGCAGAGCAAAAATCCCTGCCCTCAAGGATCTTATATTCCAAGAAGGCAACAGGAGCCAGGATTAGCGTTAAGGTCAGAACTGAAGTTTGAACCCAAGCCTTAGAACTTGCCCATTTTCTCTGGAAGCCCGTATTTTGGGGGTGGAAGAGACAAACAGCAATAACACTCTGTCCACTGGCCAGGAGAGGTCAAGTCATTCAAATGGGGGCATACAGTTATCCTCCCTCTGTATCTATGGCCCCTCTCCTCATCTTAGAAGCCCACCTAAGAAAGAGAAACGTGCTGGGAAACAGGCAGTGCTCCCTAACTGGAGCGCCAACAACCAAGCCACAGAGAAATTCAGTCACTTGTCCACATCCCAGGTCAGTGGGGCTCAAGAAATAGATGAGAGAGGTTCCTAGTGGGCTTCATTTGCCCATTAATTAACCTTTTGGGACCCCTGAACACTCCAGACATATCCAATCTTGACAGAGTCAGAATCTCAGCCAATGTGTGGCACTCCCTCATTACTCACTCCTCAGCTGCTTGACAGGATACCCAAGATGGTATAAATCTTTCAGGAAACAAATTTACCAGGCAGAGGAAAAATGAGTTTGTCTCCTGCCAAGATGTAAAGTGCTCTGATTTCACAAGTCCAGCAGGGGCAAGAGAAACATGGGATAAAGGAGATAGTGGGGAATGAGGCAAGTCAGAGGATGAAAGGGGGTGAATAAAGAAGGGGAAAAAGAGAAAAAGGAAAAAGGGGAACAGACTTGGGGAAGGAGAGAGATAAAAGGGTGAGACAGAAAAGAAACAAGAAAGAGTGACAGAGAAGAGATGGGATAGAAGAGAGGAGAATCAAAAACAGAAGAAGAAAAGGAGATTTATAAACAAGGAGCCAGAAAAGTGTCACACTAATATGGAACTATGTTAAAAATGATTATATATGTACAACTTATCTTAGATTGCTTCTGGCTTGAGAGGGAGAGAGGTAAAGGAGGGAGGGAGAAAAAATTTTGGAACACAAAATGAATGTTGAAAACTATCTTTACGTGTAACTGGAGAATAAAATACTATTAAAATGAAGAAAAAATGTGACAAGTTCTCAATCACAATACAATCAAAATTCACTCAATCACAATACAAACAATAATTCTGATGTCCACCACTTGCCACAGTGAAACCTCAGATGAAGTCTGAACACTTAATGGAAGAAGCCTGGAGTCACTGGCTGGATTTCATCTTCAAAAACTGGAGTAATTTCTGATAAAATAAGAACACTGTGTTTCCCTGAACAAAGGGGAGACTGTGAGTGAGAACAGGGCTGCCAGGGAAGATCCTTCCAAAATAAGAATGGATAGATGGATGGATGGAGACAGATGTATAGATGGACATGGGAGGGCAAAATTCAGATGCTGAATGGAAGGGAACTCCAGGGAATTATCAGAGGGGGCCCCCTGGCCTCCTCAATCAGATTTCTTACAAGAAACCCCCATTCTATCCTTCTAATATCTCCCCTTTCTGACAGGCTTAGCTAACAACAACCCAATTTTCTTCAGTTCTATTCCCTTTTCCAAGATTTTTGATTTAAGTCAAAATTTCTATATTGAAAAAACCTGTTCTGTCATTCGCTACTTGTCTGCCCACAAGCAAGCCATCAATCTCAGAATGATTCCTCATCTGTAAAATGGAGATAATGGTCCCTCAGTGTTCATGGGGATTTTGTGGAAACTAAATAGAAGAAGAGTTTTTCATCATTTTAAAAAACGTTTTAATGGCTCTCTTTTTTTCTTTTCTTTAGTATTTTGGGGGGGGGTACTCACTTTGACTAAAGACCCATTCTTTCCCAACCCCCCAAAAAAAAGGAAAGGAAAAAAATAAAAAAATAAAAAACTTATAACAAGTATTGTCAAGCAAAGTAAATTCACAGTGGCATAAAAATATTTTTTTAATTTAAAGAAAAAGTTGTCTCTGTAAGATGAATTCATCATCTGCCAGGAGATGGGTGGCGTACGTCATCACTGGTTCTGGTTGGTCATTGACATGGTCGGCATTCCACACTCTTTCAAAGTTGTTTTTCTTTTCAATGTTATTACTATGTAGAATGTTCTCATGAATTCAAGAAAGTCCTCTATCCCAACAAAAGGCTTATGTTTTCCTCTGTGGAATTATACTAACATTGCAGGATAAGTGATTCTTGTTTTATCTTTTGCCTTTTGGAATACTGTATTCTAAGATCTTCTCTCTTTAACATTAAAAACTTCCCTATCTTGCATGATCTTGACTGAAATTCTCTGGTACTTGAATTGCTTGTTTCTGAATACTTAACAGTTTTTTTTTCCCTTTGATGTAGGAGCCCTGGATTTAATCTATAATATTCCCAGGATTTTTACTTCAAAGCTTTCTCGCAGAATTCTTTCTATCTTGACTTTGTTTTTGGATTCTAGTGAATTTGTACAACTCTCATTTATGATTTTTTAAAATGAGTGTCCTGGACTTTTTTTTAACATTGCAAGATTTTCAAGGAGTCCAAGTTTTTGATCTGATTTCCAGATTATTTGTTTTTGTATCCAATATTTTACATTTTCTACTATTTTTTCAATCTTTTGACTTTGTTCTTTAATATCATTGCTGTTTCATGTAGTCACTAATTTTTATTTGGCCTATTCTAGTTTTCAGGAATTCTTTTAATTGGGTAAGACAGCACATTTCTCATCTTCCTCATATTTTCCTTCTAATTTTTTCCTCCAGAGTCTTTCTTTTTGTTTTGTTTTTAATCTCTTGGTCCATTTTTTCTAGGTATTCATGTAGCCCTTGTGAAAAGTCCACTTTTTCCTTTGAGTACCTAATTCCTTGAAATTGTTATAGAATTAGTCCCCTCTTCTTTTGGGTGATTTCTAGATCTATACTAAATTATCACATTAGTCACTGTTTTCTTTCTCCAGCTTTCACTCTTGAATTGGAGTTTTATGCCAGGATCAGACTCCATGTTTTGCTATATTCTTGGTGGAGTGGACTGCTTGATTGTTCTAGGCCTATGTCACTTGGGTCCCATATTGTCCCCTACTTATGAGCATCAGGAAGTTTTAGGCACTCCTCCCTGGATCTTTAAGATTCTGAGTGATACATATATTGTATCTAGGTTATATTGTAACACATGTAAAATATATGGGATTGCTTGTCATCAAGGGGAGGGAGTAGAGGGAGGGAGGGGAAAATCTGGAAAAATGAATACAAGGGATAATGTTATTTAAAAAAAACATTTACTCATGCATATATAATGTCAAAAAAATTATAAATAAAAATTAAAAAAAAAGATTCTGAGTGATAAATCTTCAGGGTCTTTTTATGATATTCCTTCACTCTAACATTTCCTAAACATTGCCTCCTGTTAATCTGGGTCTTAAAGACAAGGAGTACTGGTAGGGAGGACTGGAAGATGGAGAGAAAGAAGAGGCTCCGAGGTCATCAATTATAACCTCCTCATTTTATAGATGAGAAAACCAAGAGAGGCAGGGAAGTGACTTGATTGATAACTTCTAATTCTAAACCCAGAACTCATTTCATTTTTCCAGAGATGGAAGAAAACTAAGTCTCCCCCTTTACAGCCTGAAAAAGTAGAGCTCTACGATGTTACCTCTCTCCTTCACCCCTTCACAGAAGTATGTTGAAGGGAATCTGAGCTGGAAAAAGCAAAGATCATAAGGACCATAGAATGCCAGACCAGGAAAAGACCATTTTACTGATGAAGAAACTGAAGTTCCAGAGAGGCTGCCATGCCTCGGGTGTCAAGAGGTAGGAAACAGTCATTTCCATTTCCATTCTCTTCTTCTGACCTCCCATAGGGCATGTGGGATGAAACAAAAGCCTGGGCACTTGATCATACATGACATATTACTTTCAGTGTTCTCTTCATGTCTTAGCTCCCCAGTAGGACTGGAGAACCTCCTGACACCCTATCTCCTACGCTGAATGCTCAGACAAAAAATAGTGATGTGGAGTAAGAGAAAGAGCACTGAATTTGTTGTCAAGGGGATCTGGCTTTGAATTATGACACCGTTAAAGAATGGGACTTTGAGTCACTCATTTCCCCTTCTCTTTATAAGGAGAAAAAGGTGGGTTCAATGAACTCTAAGATTCCTTCCAGTTCAAAATCATCTGGTTCTGGGACTCCATTCCCTGTATGAGGGATGAATGAGGCAAAGGGCCCAAAATTAAATACAGGAGATCTTCAGGAGGTCTACAGGTACAGAAGAAGGAACCTTGGAGTTAAGAGAACTACAATTCCTCCTTCCTGTTGCTGTCTCTACAGTAGCTAGTCATGGCTGTGGGTCTCAGTTTCCCTATCTAGATAGTGGTTCCTTCTGGGTCTCTAAGATCCCTTCCCACCCTGGTGTTCCAGAATAAAGTAACTAGGAGGGTAGCCAAGAATTCTGCCCAAAACACAGCTGCAAAACCCAGGATCCCCAGCCCACCCTGACTCCAGCCCCAAGACCCTGAGTGCCCTTGGAAAAGCTGCTTGAAAAAACAGACTTCTGTCTTCATTTGCCCGACAGAAGCAGCCACTGAATTAATGAGGTGCTCACCTGTGAGGTGTCCTGGGCCCCCTGGGATGAAAGGCCCAGGATAAACACCACAAACTGGTAATTCGCCCCAACAGCCACAACAGGAGCCTAAAGCTAACTTGGGGAAAGCAGAGGGTCAGCTCTCCATCACAGTGACCCAAGTAAGACCACCTCCAGAGATCCACACCAGAGGAAAAGCTTACTTAGACCCCTCTCCAAAGAAAGGAGCTGGAAGGAAACACAGCAGATTGAAAGTCAAATTACTCCCCCAAAGTCACAAAGTTCCTCTGCCCTGGTATAAGGGGAATGGGTTGACGATCTAAGGTCCTAGTTTTCATTAAACCCACAAAAATCCCTAAAAGCCTCCTCAGCGTAAAAGACAAACTTAGGGAGAGCAACAGAATGGGACAAGTGGTTTATTAAGTTAAACGAAGCTGGGGGAAAAAAAATATTTCCACTGATTACAGCAACATTGGAGCTCCGTGTGAAAGGGGAGCATTGAAGGGCAGGACTTTCAAACACACTCCAGATTCTCACTGGGGCCGACAGCCTAGGGAGCAGAGAAAGCACCATTGATTCTCCGCCTGCGCAATGAATAAAGGAACGGCCTCACATTTATTTTTTCCAGACCAGGCAAAAGAAGACTTTTGTTCGGGGCTCTTTCCCCTCCGCCCCTCTTGGTGACAATGATTTATTTACCGTTTCCAGGAGCCAGGGCCAAAATGGGCCAAGAACATCATCTCAACTCCATTCATTTCCCCAAGCATCAGAAAAGGCTTTCCTCCCACAACCCAGACTGTATAAACTCCCGTTCAACAAGGCCATACTGAGATCTTAGCAGGCCTTCAGCCCGAAGCTGCCCTTCTCTTTGACCACCTCCATCTACCAGCCTCCCCGGGAAGAGTTGGCTCCCCACCCAAATCTGCCACTTAGAGTGGAAACTCTTCCATTCTAACATCACAATGTGCCATGCACTCATACCTGAGTTTGCAAATTGCTTGGACATCTCATGACCCCCATGCAAGAAACTTCACTTCTTTTCAATCTCAGTTTCCTCATATGTAAAAAAATAGCTAACTTCCTAAGATTGTTAAGAGGCTCAAAACAGTTGTAAAGAACCTTGAAAAACTCAAGTGCTATCTATATAAATACTAGCTATTAATGTTGCTCTTAATAAGCACATCTAGTCAGTCAACTCAGGAACATTAGCCATCGAAGATGAGCACTTAAAGCAATACATGCATTTACTAAGGGGTTTCCTGTGTGCCAGTTTCTTGGGAAACCAGGAAATCAAAAGGTGAACCCCTCCTGGAGGCCAGGACTGCTTCATTTTAGCTTCCACATCTCTGACTAGTAGAAAGCAATTAATTAAACATTTGTTGGACTGAATTAAATTGAAGTGGGATTCAATCCCTGCTCTCAGAGAATTGACAATCTCAACTCATGGGATTAGCATTTGACAAAAAAATTCCGCTCAAAAAAGTCTTACAACTAAGAAAATGGTTGATTTTTGTGCAGAAGCCAGCTTAGGTTCTGGATCAGTTAAGGGCCAAGTCTGGCCAGCCCTACCATTTGAAAATGCTCATTCCCAGGCAGATAGCGCTAAGAGAGTGAATTTTGGGGTCACAGCATATCAAAGACCATTGTGGAAAATGGAGAGATAGGTCCACATAGTTAAGGGCGGAGAACCTTAAGAAATTACCAATAAAAACAGTGCCATGAAACTTGGGAGATGAATGCTGCTTTTACAGCAGATTAAAAGGCCCATTTTAATAGACTAGGACATCCTGTAAAAGGAGGGACTTGAGTCCTTTCTTAAAATTGAGAAGCCACTGGCCATGAAAGGTTAGAGCAAAAGAGGCTCGGTGTGATTCAATGAAAAGAGAGAGCACTTAGCTCTCTCTCTCTGAGGGAACCCAGGGAGTGAAACCCTGCCTCTGACACTTATGTCCTGGGGATCCTGGATTTCAATTATTTTATCTGTAAATTCTCAATTTAGGATTCTTTATGGTTTACGATTCCTATGACTACAGTATAACTGAGAAAACATCCTTTTTTTCCTTCAATGCAGAAACCAGAGCAAGCTCAAAAGGCTCAGAACCCATTCAAGAAGAAAAGTTCACACCTTAGAAGCACTTCCCAGCATGCAGCACAGGGAACACCTTCTGTTTTACCAATCTCCTTGCAAAAGCTTTTTTAGATTGAATCTCTCCAATCTATTCGACAAGAATGGAAACTGGAATGGATCCAAAGGGAAAAAAAAAAAAAAAAAAAAAAAAGAAAGGTAAATATTGGAGTATTTATATGTTAAAGTTGGATTTTTTTAAATTCACAGTTTGTGTAACTTGGGGAGAATTTAGGAAGGGTGATTGCTGATTGCAGTGTTTTTAAATAAAGAAATTTTTAAAATAGCAGCTCCTTCTTCTCTTTCCTTCCTCTCTCTCTGTCTCTCTCTTTCTCTTTCTGTCTCTCTGCCTGTCTCTGTAAACAGAAATCTGAAGGAAAGCTGACAACATGAAATATTTGTTTTCTTAGTACCTCCTTCCAGATCTAATGACACTTTGTTGATTTAAGAACATGTATGACATACACAATTTGGCCCACTCACAAACTTAACACATTTGGAAAAGAAATATGAAGGCCTAGGGGGAAAAAGTCCAAAAACAAAATACAAGAAAAGCTGAGTCCTTCCCGCCTTCTTTCCCTTTTCCTTATTTCTGGGAGAAATACCCCAAAAAACCAAAAATTCCCTCCATAATCTTTCAGTTCTTTTCCAAGTATTTCTTTGTCAATGTGAGACTTTTGAATCCAGGAGAGCTTGGAATTAAGAGAAGCATCAGATGAATT